>NW_007247717.1:0-80036 GCF_000164805.1 Carlito syrichta | reverse complement strand
CAATAAATCAAAAAAATCAGCTGGGGCGTGGTAGCGCGTGCCTGTAATTCTGGCTACTCGGAAGGCTGAGGCGGAAGGATCGCTGGAGCCCAGCAGGTCGAGGCTGTGGTGGCCGGGAGCGGTCACTGCACTCCAGTCTGGGCGACAGAGTGAGACTCCAACTAAAAAAAAAAAAAAAAAAAAAAAAAAGGTTTTAAAAACTGCAAGAGGACATATCTCAGTGCTCAAGTGCTTTCTAAACCTTCACTAATGTCTCTTTGGCCAGACCAAGTCACGTGGTCAACCCAGACTGAAGGATGTGAGAAATGACTCCTATCTTGAGGGGAGAAAAAGTATGTGAGGCCAATTTTGTAATTTGTTGCAGTTTTCAAAATCCCAATGAGTTAGGTGCTAGCATTGCCAACCCTAGTTACTTGTGAGGTACAGAGAAATATGTTTGCTTGTTCAACGTCACATAGTCAGTAAGTAGCAGGTCTGGAATTTTGCAACCAAGCATTGTGACTCTGGAGTCTGATTCTCACCCACTGTGCTCTGTGGGCTTTTTAGAGAAGAGGTCAAATAGGTACAGATCATGAAGAACATTGTATACTATTGTAAGAAGTTGAGATTTTATCCTGAGGGCATTGCAGAGCTGTGGAAGAGTGACGATCAGAAGATTGACATGCTCAGTCTTACAGCTGAGAAAGACCAGTTGTGCCGCATGATGGAAAAGGGATCGTAGGAGGGCAAGTTGGAAATAAGCTGACCAATCAACTAGTCAGTACATTAGCCTAATAGTATGCTGAAGGAATCCTGACAGAAGATCCTGAATAGCTGAATAGTTTTATTAAAATTAAGGAAATACCGTGTTAAAAACTTTCATATGAATGTGACAGTACTGACTGGGTGTTAGTTGCTTGGGATACTAAAACTGTATGTGTAGCACATTTAGGGAAGTATGGTCACCTTATCATTTGTTAGTCAATAATTAGTAATGAAGGCAGAAGATTTTAGTTGGTATAAATAAGTGATTGGAACTGACAATGGAGGTGTGAAAGGGACTTTAATGAATATATTTGCTAATTGGTCCTGTAAAGATGCCAGTCCTCATTGTCCGTATTAGTGAAATGTATTATAGATGGTACTTATTCAGTGATCAAAACTCTTTTGTGATTGTCCATCTGCCAAACTAACTCGCCAGCATGAAAAAATATTTCTGTAGAAGACTGACCTATGCAGCATCTTAGAAAAATCAGATATATTGCCCTAACTATTCAAAAATGAAAGGAGGATTTTGTTATCGTATTTGACTTAGCAATTCCTAGCCTCTTGAGTTCAGGGATGGTCCATGTGAGCCTGAATGAAAATGATTACAGATTTAATTGAGAGTATAATTATTTAGGCTACATTGTCATTGAGCCTGCATTTCTGTGCAATGAATAAGTAAGGTCATGGGTAATACAAAGACTATGGAGATCGGTTTTCTTCATTGCTTACACTACTTTGCATTTTCAGGAAACATACTGTCAGGTGGGTTGGTAATATTAGGGATCATCAGAGGACATTCATTTAATCACCGAGAGCAAGCATGATAACAGAAAAAAAATATTCAAAAGAAATGAAGTCATTTCACACAAACTAAATGTTCTGACTTTTATCCCCAAAAGTGAAAGAATGCTGATGCTCTAGAAGGACCTAGGACAACATATATTTCAATTTCTCCATTTTATGGATAGAAATATTGAGGATCAAAACAGTTAAATGATTTTTTTCCAAGGTTAGTTAACTAATTAACACAGAGTTATGGGAATGACCCGACTTTCTAGTTCCCGTTCAATGCATCTTCATCATCATTTGCTATTTCGGTGGTCCATAACAGTTATTATTAATTTATCCTTCAATATTATGTGTCATAAGAAGATTGGTATACCTGTTACTGCTAAAATAAAGAAGTCTAGCCATTTGCTGATAGATAGCACCTGTTCTTGAAGAGTTAAACATGTTCTATAAATGTTTAAAATAAGGTAGTTTGGGTCATTCTGGTTCACCAACTAATAACCAGCTGGCTTCACTGGCCACAAAGGCTATGATGACAATATCTTGGTAAATTTGTCTTTGTCATAGGTATACTTTTTAGCTTGCCAGTCCAAAAATTTAATTATAACAGTTTATCAGGAGCTACTCAACTAAGGATGGTGAATCACATTAACTAAGCTTGAAAGAGACTTAAAAATAAAAAGCATAATACCCAACAATTTATGAGAATTATAACCATCAGTCAAAGTAGGTGTTCTTATCGACCTACTGTGTGTACTTTCTCCTGCCTCCTTGGACCTGGAAAGCCATGTTGCTTGGTGAACTCAGAGTTAGACTGAGGGTAGGTATTGAAAGTTGTCAAACGTCTTATGGTTCCAGGATAATATTGCCTATTATGCCCCATTTTCACTGTAGGACTGCCTTCTGTTTGTGCAAGACAACTTAGTTCTTGGTTGTGTATTGTATACCTTCTGGTCAGAATGAAGATAGGCAATGCCAGTCCTTGTTCTAGTGACTATCTTTTCTTTACTCTGGTTCTGACTATCCTTTCTTTGTGTAGTTAATCCTCTCTCCTCCCCCAATTTGTTAATGCTTTTTAAAAGTATTTCTTGAGCATCAAATACCTTTTCTCCAAAAGGGAACTTTACATGTTTCTACCCAGATTTTACTATTTAACTCTCAGCAGGCAACCTAATCTTTATTTTTGCAGTTCTTGGGAAACAACAGAAACTGCATTGCTTACTGTCATTTCCATGTGCTGCCTCCACCCTTCCTAGGTTGGACTCCAGATTCTATGTAAATGCCGAAATATTTTGACAGGGATTTAGATGGATTGATATATAAAGAGCAGTTGTCTTCCTGGTGCTTACTAAACCTCTGTAGTACTGGTTCTTATTTACCTCTCTGAATAGTAATGAAACTGACAGATTATGTTTCTTGTAAGCATGAAAAGTGAGCACATAGTAAGTGGGTAAATTCCTAAGATAATAGGATATAAGGATACATTCCTAAAATGCAAGGATAATCTTAGAAATCAGATACAGCTGGGTTTGAAGTTGGACTCACTTCTTACCAACTGTGTGACCTTGGGCAGGTGTCTTTGCATATGATTCTGTTCTATCTGTAGCATTTTAATGATGCATGCCTTTTAGGGTTGTCTTAGGAGTAAAAGTAGTTTTATTTCTATATTGCCCATCACTGTGACTGCCACTTAGTAGGTGTTTAGTAAACAATTTCTTCTTTGCCTGAGAACTATAGATTTAAACTATAACATTTAAACTATAACTTTAAACTATAACATTTAAAGACAGAGTATCTTTCCATTGGATATGACTTTATTATTCTATGTACAGTCAAAACAGTCAAAAGTTCAGATTAATTTGAATTCCTTAATAAGACTGTCTATTTCTCTGTGATATAATAGGTTCTTGTCTCCCTGGATGTGTATTAGACTATTCCTCTATCATTTAATTTCCATGATCTTCTGCCTTTTTGTCTTTTAAGTTGGATGTTGTTAGCTAAGAGAATCACTTGACTGGGATAAATTGATTTCAGCTAACATATTTAGGAAATCAGAAAGAACAAGACTATGTTTTGGTCATTAGTTCCTGATGTAGATGAACATTGAAAAGCAACCAAATACAATATAGTCCTACACAACTGTCATGCTCTTTTGGGAAATATCAGTAGCATCTGGGGACCAAAGAGTGGGCACTGAAAATTTTTTTAAAAAATTCATTTTATCTGAGGAATGTGAGTCCCTTTAAATTTCCAGGCCAAGAGAGGCATTTAAAATCTACCAGTAGTCAGATATATCTCACTCCTCTTTGAGCTAAATGATTACCTCTGGAAGCAACTTGCTATGGGGGCTCTAGATGCCAAATAGCAATCATGTATAGCCAATCACTGACCAATGCTATTTGTGTGAACCAATAAGCATTCCTGTTTTTGTAATTGCCACCTCTCCTGATTCATACTTAAAAAAAACCCCCAAAACAAAAAACTTGAGCCTTTCTTTTTGTGTCTGGAGCATTCCCCAGAACAACTTGGAAGTATGTCCTGACAGCGGTTCACTCTTTTAGCCCAAATAAATTCTCAGCTTTTCCTTTTAGGTCAACAGGACTGGACTATATATCCCTTGCTCCACAGCTTACTTTTGGGTTGTGGGCTACAATAATAGTAGGTATTGCCCAAAATTATCTTAAACACACAGGCATTTGTAAGCCAGCAGCCAAAAGCTGTCATATAACCTGATCTGTAAGCCCACTTAGGACCTGATTCTTTCCTCATGACTGCTACAAGCTTTGGGTATGGAAGCTTAACTAGCAGTTTCACTGATGTGCTGAAAACAGGATGGCAAACTCACAGGCAGATTACGGACCTGTCTTCCTTGAAGTTGGGGGTTCCTAAATCACTAAGGTTTCATATTGCAGCTGCTACCTGGGAGATATTAGGGGGGACTCCTGTCTTGGTTACCTTTCATTCCACCATTCTTTATGCTGGTGAACAGACCTTGTGGCACACATTTTAAGAGGGTCTTTTGTACTGTTAAGTGTATATCTTCACCCCCATCTTGTAGGTGGAAAGCTAAAACCCACAGTACATAGATGTTTGCTTTTATCAAGAATTGGTCACTAGGAGGAAAAATATTTTTAAAGAATACCATGAACGACATAACAATATTATCATGTGATTATATAAAAACAAGTGTTCTTTTCTCTCTCTCTCCCTTTCTCCCATTCTTTAAATTAGAAGATAGTATTTCTTCTGCTAGAGTATCTCCTAAATTGGCAAGGCAAAACACATGTAAGTGTTTATTTTACATACTCGCCTTTTTACCTTCTTGGGATTAACATCTGTTTTGGGTACATCCCTTTTACTTGGGTCTCACATTCCGTGTGTTAATCTGTTGTTTTCACGTAATACATTTTTTCATCCCCCTTGGGGACTAAATGAAACAGTGTGCTTTAATCCCCTCTCTGACCCTGCCTTCTCAAGAGGACTTAATAATTATTCGAGTAGGGAATAAGTATATGCGAATGCCCCTCATTTGCAATGCATGTTGTGTCTGCCTCTTTAAATAAAGTAAAGGTTAATATGTTGATTTCCTATTTATAGGTAACTTAATGCTTCTAATTTTTCCTAATCATGGCACAAGGTTTTGGCTCAGTACCTACGATTTCTTAAATGATCTTTCTAAATCATTATAATCATTTGATGAGTTTACTACTCTCCAAAGAGGTTGGATTGACAGGTTTAAAGAGACAAATCATATAGTACTTTTTTTTTTTTTGCCACATAATATCTAGTTATAGCTGCAAGGCCTTCCATTAAGCAATCTGTATTTCTTCATGATATATCTCTAGGCTTTTTTATTTTAGTTTAGGCATTTCTGCTCTGGCAAGCCAGTCTTCACAGTAGGGCCAATATGACCTTCACATATATCAGAACCGAATCAGACACTGTTTAGGCATAAAAGATGAACCAGTACTACCAAAAGATGGATGTTAATTTATTACATCATTTTCATTTCTGACATAGAAGAAAACTCTTGACATTTTTGTTTTCTTTTTCTACTTTTCTTTTTTTACTTGAAAAAACCCTTTCTTCATTTATCTCCATCTTTTTGTTGAGTCTACTTGATACAACCCTTCCTCCAAGTCACTTGACTTCTAAGGAAATGCAATTTATCATCTTTAATGTGTTGCAGAATTGCCTGTCTGCCCGTCTTATAGTCTACCCTTTACAATTTTTGAATAATTCTGGAGAATATAAACAATGAAAAACATACATGTAGAAATGAGTCTGTAGGTTCATTCATGTGTTCATCAGTTATCACTTCAGTAGTTATTTGTGCCAAGCATTGTGTTAGGGAATGGAAATATTACTACTCCTAATTCCAAACACATACATAGCGCTTTGTGTGTGAATTAATTTTTTTTACATATATTCATCTGATTTTCCTTAGAACAACCATGTGGGACAGGTACTCTTTTTATCTCCATTTTAGTGATTCATTGAAGCACAGAAAGTTGCTTTTCCAAGGTGCTACTAAGTGATGGAACTGAATCTGCACCCAAGCAGTATTTCTCCATAATGTAGCCTATTATGATTAATAACTAAGCCATTGCCCTCACTGGCTAGTTATACATTTATATTAGGAAAATCCTGGTTACTATCTTGAGAGCATGCCTTATGTATACAGTTTCTGGGTA
This sequence comes from Carlito syrichta, assembly GCF_000164805.1. Lineage (NCBI taxonomy): Eukaryota > Metazoa > Chordata > Mammalia > Primates > Tarsiidae > Carlito > Carlito syrichta. The sequence continues at coordinate 73,806 of NW_007247717.1, read as the reverse complement.
AACATAAAAATAACGATGAGTCATTCCATCATCTGTTCATTAAGTGGGCATTTACTGAGTATTTCCTATGTGCCCACTATCATGCATGACATTTGGAGACAAAAAAAAAATTGTAAGAATCCTTTCCTGTTTCATCTGCAATTTATGTGGTTCATCATGTCATTTCCATCTTTTCATTTTATGCTGTTTTCAAGTATTTAACATAGGTAATGTTTGTATTTTAAAAATTTCATAAATTCTGAAATGCTCTGCAAATATTAGGTTTTATTTTTACTGTTTGTTTTATTGAACAACTTTTATGTGCATTTCTCATAGGAAACTGCAGCCATTCATTAGTTTAATTTCTCTTCTATCCTGAAGATTGCCAAGAAGATATTTAATCTTCCATGATTAAACTTGGTGTTTGTGGTTCCTGAGGAAAAGACATATAGTCAATTAAAATTTCAAAACTAATATTCAGCATGAGATGACCATGTTGCTAAATGAAAATGAATATTATATGATGAAGGGAAGCTGCAAATTTGCTTGGATTTTTCTATCAAATTAGCAACTTGCTTGTTACAGAAAATGAATGCTAATTAGTTCTCTGTGCTGAAAAAGGCATCCTGCACCTGTCCTAGGACGGGATTTGTGAGGCAGGCTTATTTCTCTAAGGACTATACTTGGCCTCTTTTTTCTGGCACTGACATGCGAAAAGGAGTGAGGGAGGACTGGCGTCTTGGTGTGCGTCAGGAACTGGGCCGAGTGATACCACTCCTACCTCATTTATCAACACAACTGAATCTGAGAGACTCACATTCCTGAAAGTAGAAGTAACCTTGTAAAGACTAAAACTTAGAATGAAATGGGTTGTTTTCAGCCAATGAAAAACTGAAATTGGAAATTGCCTTAGAGATGGGAGACCCTTGGGATCAGGGCTAAGCAGGTAAGTAGAACCCAGTAGGGAAATGCCAAAGCAGTCTTCATTCATGAGTAAAGAATTCGGGGCTTTGGGGGTCAGTGGTTAACCAGCTAACTTTAAAAACTGATTTTCAAAGCACCTACATTAAGAGGGTAGGGGTTAGGGTTGAAATTTTTTTTTCTTCTGGTGATCACTTTTAAAAAGGCTTTTGTTGATAATGCTCCTTAAATACTTCTAGGTTGAAAATTCTGAGAACATCAGTGAAAATTTAAAAGAATCATAGATTGTTTTATGACATAGGTAAGGGCAGGAATACAGATAGAAAAATAAGATTGAAAAACCTAAAAATAACATGGCAGGTGAGAGGAGGGCTGGGCAGGAGTCTGTGTTAATAATCAAGTATTGGCAATGTCAAAAAAGAGCTTGAGGTACATTATTGGAAATACAGTATTTGTATCAAAGAAAGTGGTAATTCTGCTATTTACTGAATATACTTGGGGCGATGTCTTCCATTTTGGGAACTGTGTTAAAAATATAATCAGCTAGAACCAGTTCAAAGGAGAGTCACTAGCAGCTTAAACCAAGAAGCTGTTTAAGGAAGGGGGTAGCTCTTCACACACTTGTCTAGTTCTCTTGTGGAACAAGGGAAAATGGAAAGGGAGGGAACATTGACTTAATGTCTCCTGTGTTCTAGGCCCTGTTCTGGGTTCTAAAATACCACAATTGATCTTCACAAATACACCAAAAAAATCATATCATGGTCCTGCAGATATAGCTGGGAAAATGAGGCTTGCAAAGGCTGGACATTATGCACGAGGTTGCCCAGCAAATACCAAGGTGTTTCCATATTCCTAGGTGGGGGTTTTTGGTCTTCAAAGTTCATATTCCTTAGAGTCCTCACACTTTTGTTCTATCCTAAAGGATTAGAAATGGGACCAGTGGGTAGAAACTTTAACAATGCTGTATACCCTGTATAATGAATACTTTTCTACCAAATTCTCTTACTATAGAATAGGTTTTTGTGTGAGGAAGGTAACACCTCATGATGGAGTTATTCAGACCCAAGTAGGATGTGTCCCCTTGACGGGAATGTGGAGGGACAGTTATAGATGCCCTTCCAGTTCCCTTTCAGTTGACCTAAGGTGTGTGTCTCTCCGATTTTACATATAACCCTATGGAGAGCTTCATAGTGCAGTAGCACATCAGAAGCTGAACAGGGACATTGAAAACAGGCAGAGTGGCTGGGCTCAGTGGCTCAGCTTGTAATCCCAGAACTTTGGGAGGCCCACGCAAGTGGATTGCCTTAGTCCACGGGTTCGAGACCAGGCAACTTGGCGAGACCTTGTCTCTATAATAAATAAAAAATTAGCCGGGCATGTAGCACACACCTGTAGTTCCAGCTACTTGGAAGGCTGAGTTGGAAGAATTGATATTCTGGAATGGCTATTGGGCATGCCATTGCACTCCAGCCTGGGCGACAGAGTGAGACTCCAACTAAAAAAAAAAAAAAGAAAACAGACAGAGAAGGGAAAGGTCAAAGCATGTGGTCAGAAGTTAGATTTTTAAACACAGAGTAGAGAAAGGCTCAGTTGGTAGTTAATAAGCAGAAAATATTCAGGAGCCCCAAGATCAGGGATTTAGGTGGAAAAGAAGTAACAAGGTGTACATGGTGTTTCACATCTGTAATCTCAGCACTTTGGGAGGATGGAGTGGGAGGATTGCTTGAGGCCAGGAATTTGAGAACAGCCTGGACAATATAGTGAGACCCCATCCTTGCAAAAATAAAATTTAAAAAGTAGTAGGGTATTGTCGGGTATGTTCCTGTAGTCTCAGCTACTTGGGAGGCTGAGGTGGAAGGATTGCTTGAGCCCAGGAGTTTGAGGCTGCAGTGAGTTATGATTATACCACTACACTCCAACTTGGGTGACAGAACAAAACTCTGTCTCCTAAAAAAGAAAGAAAGGGAAGAAAGGGAGGGAGGAAAAAAGGGAGGGAGGGAGATAAGGAAGGAAGAGAGGGAGGAGGAAGGAAGGGAAGGAGGGAAGGGGAGATGGAGGGAGGGCGGGAAGGAGAAAGAAAATTCATACAAGGCATCAACACCATGAGACGTTGATCTAGAGGTAAAGTCCTGCAAAGTCAGAAATCCTCAATGGGGAGGCACCACACTAAGGCATGTGCAGTAAAGGTCCTTGGTTGATGACAAGTATATACATGTGTTTGATTCAAAAGGAAAGGGAAGGTAAATCCCAGAAGTAGCATCATCTTTAATTTGTTGGAAGGTTTAGCTGTGGTGGAGTTGTCATGAACATTACCCCAACTGCATTGACTTGTTGGGAGAAATTTGTCTAAATTAGTAGAAATGGTCAGATAAATATTTTTAAGGGCAAAGCACTGAGGGTGCATTACCTTAATGCTAGGTGGAACGATGAACAGCAGGAATCTCCTGTTAAAATTAGATGCCCACTGAATTCTACAACATATAGCCGTAATGATATTTTCAAAACCATGCTTCCCAAAGGATGTTACAGTGATGAGCATGCAGCTCTCTCACTTGCAACTATGTAAATCATATCAGTTAATTTTTACATGGGCTAAATAGACTTTCCTAACGATTTTCATGCTGCTGTTTGCTCTGGAATGCATTTTCTGCATGTCTGCTTTTCACAATGTGCATTTGCTGATCCATCTTGTGTCAATAACCTGTGCATACAACTGGTGTCAGTTCACCCCAACATTCAAGGTCTAAGAGAGAATCCCTGATTTATGAAAAATGTCACATAGTGTGTATATGGCAGGAGGACTATTTCCTTCAGTCCAGACTTCTGTGACCTCACAGGAGGCTTGCCTGGGCTGGGCTCCTCTCTCAGAAAAGTGTTTGACCTCTGTCTTCTGCATTGATTGTACAAATGTCCCCGTTCAGCAAGATGCATATGTATTGTAAGGGAACCTGGGAGGTTGATCCCTAGATTGCTTAATTGACTGCAACTGCTCTTTCTGACCCTGGTGAGGTCTGTGGTTATAGAGCTATGACTCTCTTCCCATCCACAATGATGGATTGAAGGTGACAGCCTGAGTTAAAGTTCTAAGCTCCCAGCTGGTCAGTTGATTTCACAAGTATATTGTTGCAAGAGTCATTTATCAGAAGTGTGAACCCAGAGATTTGGATGTTTGAGTTGACAGCTGTTAGACACACTACTGAGAGAGATGACTCACACACGATTAGGATAAGAAGATATTTGATAGATGACAGTCAGTGAGGCTCATTTGTTAATTTTTGGTCTTTGTGATTGGGAAATTGGGGCAAGGAAAAGTCTCCATGGACATTCTACCATTTAAATGCCAGGATGGTTTCCTTCTTTTCACTGGAAAAATATCAGCAATATCTGGTGAGATTTCATATCCAAAACTGAGTTGATGCAGCCCTTGATATAATATATATGTATGTATTTGGGGGGAAAAATGTAAAAAAGATCCTGAAGAAAAGCTATTCTAGAAATGTTTTTGACAAATACTTACTAACCCCACCCCCCGCCAATGCTGCATTAGTGATATTCAGTAATCCATTTTAAAAACTCAGATGGTATTGGGTTACATCCTTATAATCACAGACTATAAATCACGGAGTATATTGTGCTCCTTAGACAATAAACACTTCCATCCTGCCCAGGGAAATAAAATTGAATGTTTTCAGTTCTATTTGTGTTATTATCATGTCTAAACATTGACTTCGAGAAGATTTTTGACATTTGTTTCCTGTTAGGGACTTGGACTTAGTTTATACTTTATGAACTAATAGCTCCAATCACAGCATAGACTCCAACGCTGTTTTTTTTTCTTCCCACTATAATAATTACCCAACTTATGCTTCAGAAATGTCTATGACTCTCTCTTCTTATAAACTTTAGTTGGTGTTGAGTCTCCTGAGGTAACATAGCAGTCCCCAAGGCATATAAGACTAGAATTTGAGAGAAAATTTTAATACACCAGCTCAGACATCACATATAAACTTAATAAAGTTAGATTGGTCCAATGTGTAAGCTCCTTCTACCAAGGCAGTCAGTCTATATCAGGAGCTGCATTTACTCTGTGAGGCCACAGGAGTATCGTTCAGCATATTACTGTTGAGTTGAACTGCTTCTTTCATAATACATTTTGGAAGTATTCTATTTTTGTTTCCTCCCCAACCGCACACATATATTCATTACTCTCGCTATGTATCTTTCTCTCTGTCTTTCTCGTATCTCTTTGCCCCGATTCCCTGCTTTAAAACACAGATTCCTATATGGGTCTCTTACCACAATTGTATTTTCTAAGATACTGATAAGTGAGTTTGTAGAGTTCCTTTACTCATAAAGTCATTTTTTTCTCCAATTAAAAATTTTGTTTGTTTGTTTTATCTCTTACAGGTCTAACTTCCTCAAATCATCACTGGTACCCATAAAACAGATACTGTTATTTCTCTCTGGTACAGGAAATTGTGCTCAATGAGATTAAATAACCTCTTGCTCAAAGTCAGAACCAAAATTTGATTTTGGAATTGTCTACCTCCCAGTCCTTTTCTTTTCTTTTTTATTTCCTTACTGTGCTTTGGTCTACTCTTTTTCTGTTATTTAGGTAGATTGCATATTTCTGATTAAAAAAAGATATAGTCCATCATTTAAAAGTAACGTGGGTAGAGAATATTCCCAATTTCCTGTTTTTTATTGGGCTGATTAATATCTGAAAACAAATTTTAAAAGATAGAAAACTTGGACATCAATCCTGAAAGGAATACATTAGATGGAGTTTTAATAAGACTGGAGAATGGACAAGCAACAGAAAAATGCTGAGTGCTGTTGTTAGCTTGTGTTCCTAGCTAAAGTCTCATCCATTATTTCTGTTGTATTCATATAATTTTTCTTCTCTGACTCCTTTCCATGTATTAGGCCATGACTAGGTATGCTACAATGCTACCCAGCCCAGTTGGCCCCAGGGTGGTCTCACTCTAACCACAATCAGTGACTTCACAGTCTTCCTCATCCCTAGCTCTTTGCTTGGACAGGTGCCTCTTTTATTACACTAAACAAATTCTATTATTATTCATGGTCTCTCTGCTTATCTCTAGACTTAGATATTCTAGTCCTTGAGCAGGTATGGGCAATGCTTTATTCAGCTTGTAATAATAATAATAGCTAATGTTTCAGGAATCTTTGATAAACTCCAGACACTATCTTTGTTTTTTTTTATTTAGAGTCTCACTCTTTCCCCCAGGCTGGAGTGCACTGGCATACTCACGGCCACCGCAGCCTCAACCTGCTGGGCTTAGGTGATCGTTCTGCTTCAGCCTTACAAGTAGCTGGAACTGCAGGCATGGGCTGCCACTCCTGGCTAATTTCTTGATTTATTGTAGAGGTGAGGTTTCACCAAGTTCCCCAGGCTGGTCTTGAACCCATGGTCTCAGGCAATCCTCTCACCTCAGCCCCCCAAATTAATATCTGAAAACAAATTTAAAAAGATAGAAAACATAGACCTTCCAAAGTACTGGAATTATAGGCAAGAGCTACCTCTCCCGGCCTTCCAGATACTGTCTTAAATAGTTTGGTTGCATTGTCTCATTTAGTCCTCACCTGTGGGGTAGATATACTGATTTATTCACAATAAAAACAAAAGAAAAGTAATATTTGAAAATATAGTAACTTTTCTGAGGTTTCACAGCAGCTAAGTAATTTGTCCAGAGTTCCAGAGATAATAAGTAGTAAAGCTGAACTCAAACTCTTATTTTTTCTGACTTCATAGCCCAAGCCCTTAACCCTAATGTTCATATTATATTTTTGTTATCTAATGCTGTATTTTTCACATATTAATTGCTCAATAAATGCCTCTTATATTGAAAAGTAGGCATGGGACTGCATTTCATTGAAGCAAACACTAGACGTATGATTAGAAGACGAAGGTTTGACTTACATTAATGGAGCTTTTAATTCACCTCACCTCTCTGAATTCCATTTTCTTCATCCATAAAATGAGGGGGAAAGGGTTAAATGAGCTCTTAAGATCTCTACTACACTCTGGTGAATAAAACCAGAAGTGGTGACTAGAAAAATAATTCAAAACTGCTAGCTGATGCACCACAGTTATTGGGCAAATAGCTATTGCATTATTCCAGCTGATCTTCAGTTCAACCGTCGTGGTATAATTCCATTTAGATCCAATCTAGATACGTTTTTGCAGGGCCTCTATCATTTTTCAGAATGTTTGAAAAACAAAATGCATTTAGGCTTCTAACTCTGAGTTTGGAGCTCTGAAATATACATAAGATGATATGAACGAGCCTGACTTTGATTACCATATAGTGGCATAGCTGGGGGCTGCAATAAAAAAACCTATAAAATTGAACTCGATATGAACCATGACAGGCCTCCTTAATGCGCGGATGCTTTGGCTTTCAAGTGTATTCTTTCACTGTATTATACAAAGTGTGGATAAAGTGATAAGTGAGTTTAAAAATGATTGTATAAGTGAAGTGCACTGTCGCACTGTAAAGTATTTGGCCCCAGGGAGACCAAAAATGTGATGCAGTCTCATTTTCTTTCTTTTAAGTGCTTTCTAGGTCTACTGTGGATGGGTTGGTTTGTTTGTTGTTTGCTAAGTTAAGATAATCTTAGTCTTTGTTTTTTTGTTTTATTTTTTTTGCAAAAAAAAATTTTATCCAAAGGGGAATTTCTTGAGAAGCAGAAAGAAAGGCAGAAAGATTGAGAAAGAGAAGAGACAGAGAAAGGAAGATGAGGGAGAGAAAAAGGGTGAGGGATATTATGAGAGATTAATTCATAGATTATAGATTTTGGGAACAAATGAAAGGCTCAGGAGAGTTAAATTGGGGACCACTGGGCTTTCTTTAAGTCCAGTGATCCAATAAAAAAAATGCATGAAGTGATGGCTATGGTAACTGACTTCTCTATTAATAGACACCCAGGCACTGATGTTGTCTGGTCCCGAGGCTCAGAGAAATGTGTCATCTGCATAGGTTTCTTGGCTCCCTGAATATGGTGGACTGCTCAAACCTTGCAGACAGCAGTGGCCACAAAGTTTCAAGAGTACACCCTGAAGACCAATGGAGATGATGACCTGTGTCCACTTGTTGCCTGTGTCATCTGCCTGCATGTCTGCTGGTTTTGTGGTTAGCCAGGGAAAAAGCAGCTTCAGTCTTGTGTTACCAGTCTTTCAATATGAGCCAGACTTGGAGGGCCCTGACTCGTGCACACATTTTTTTAATGTTTCTTTTTCATTGTGAACCAGTTCTCATGAAGAAGACTTGAAGGTGAACCAAACAGTCAAACTGCCTGATAGAGTAAAATAAGAATGGACTTCAGAGTCAGCCTTGCATTCTGTCTCTGTCACTGCTTACAGTAGGACATTTGCCAACCTCCTCTACTTCTCTTGTGTGCTGCATCTGAAAAAGGGAAAACAATTCTTCTGCCCAGATCTTGGGAGAGATAGTAACAATACACATAAAGCATAGTTGCAAGCTTATAGCACATGTTGAGTATTTGGTAGTCATTATTATAATTTTGATTGCACTTGTCCCTTGCCTAAAGGTAGTAAACTCTTCTTCTAGTGTAAGGACTCCTTATATGGAATCATCTCGTATTTGGTCAGGTTTTAAGATGACTTGGCAAGGGCCTTCTTTTGAGGGCTAAAACCATAAACGTCCAGATTCAGTCCTAAACATGCTAATATTAGGGTCGACACGATGCTAGACGTATACTCACCCAGCAGTTGAAAAAAAGATAATCATGTTTGGTATAGGTTGAGCTTTCAGTTAGTGTTCTCTGTCTGTGAATATTTTGAAAGCTTTTATTATTCTACTGTAACATGGTAGAGTAGGGGTTTTTTTTTGTTTTGTTTTGTTTTTTTAAAGCCCACTTCCAAAGTTCTTGGGCTAATATTCTCAAGTACAAATCTTTTGGGCTCCAGTGAGGATAGTGGCAATAATAGCAATAGAGTTGCAGCAGCAGCAACAATAAGCAAATACCTTCCTTTTTTTTTAGTAAAACTTTATGAAGTATTGTTCAAAATGAAATGGTTTCATTCAAACTTTGGTTGAATTAAGACAGCTTTTTTGGTTTAGTTACTATGGTTAAATCTGTTGCGTTCTGATGGTGAGAGCATTATTATCCAGTGTTTCATGTGGTTTTAAGATATAAAATATTGGTTTTTGAGCAATTTAATTATATACAGCCAGCTATAAATTTTATAAGGACAGACTAGTCATGATTAAGACAGAGCAAAGTTCTAGACTGTTTATTTCTGGGCCAAGAAACTTGATAATTGGGTCATAGCCTATTAGTGCTAAATGTTCACCTCAACCCACCCTCACCTTGAGCTGCAGTGGGGTTGGAAGAAGACGAGCTGGTTTGAAGATTGGGAAGCTGGGTGCCAGGGATAAAGAAGAGAAAGCTTAAGTCCCCACCTCACTTTTAACTGTGCAGACATAGGTGCTTCTCAGAGTCCCAAGTCTCGATTACTCTTCTGAATAAGGTGAACATACAGTTATAATTGAGTATTTATTATATAATTTTTGGAGAAGACAGCATATCTCAAGTCTCTGATGCCCTTAATGCATAAGCTGCTTTGAAATCAGAGGTGGAGTTTGCATGTTGTTAAAGATATTTAAGCTTTAATCCCCTTACTTAGATGGGCCCCTTCCAAATTCTGATTTAATTTTACAATTGTTATTTTGTAGTTTTTTTCTTAAAATGACTCCCCTAAATTGTACAATTGTTAGTTTTCTGGGAAACTAAAGAATTAGTGTTTGTTTTAATCATGATTTGGATAAATCTGTTACTATAAGTTAAATTAAGAATGTATAGGACCAGGTGCGGTGGCTCAGCCTGTGATCCCCAGCACTTTGGGAGGCTGAGGTGAGCAGAAGAACCTGGGAAACTTGGTAGACCTCATCTCTACAATAAATAAAAAAATTAGCTTGTCATAGTAGTGTGTGCCTGTAGTTCTGGCTACTTGGAAGGCTGAGATGGAAGGGTCACCTGAGCCTAGAAGGTCGATGCTGGGGTGGCAGTGAGCGTGCCACTGGACTCCAGCCTGGACAACGGAGTGACTCCAACTAAAAAAAAAAAAAGACTATATAGGATGTTTACTACAGTATTTTAAAACATTGACTTATGTCAGTAAATTACCTATATTATTCAACGTTCAGGTCTTAGAAACTTTGGGAGAGTTTTAGATTCAGCCCTAAGTATTCTGAGCGAATTGACCATCAACATCAATAAAAATGACTCTAACAGAGCATTTTACTTTGTGGGAAATGTGGCAGAAAGACTTCTTCAGTACAGAACCTTTTTGATAATTTTTTTACTTAACTTTATATGCAGTATATGCTTATCATTTTTCTATAACTTCACGACCCAAGACATTGAAAGAGCAGACAGTGAAGAAAATAGATTAAAAGAATAGATTAGAAACAGATTCATGTAGACAAGCAAAAAGTAACCGCAGTGATCAGAGACAACTGAGAAAAGGCAGAAGTAGCTTCAATGAAAGCAGTGCAGCAGTTTGGGGCCATTCATTGTGGGGACAAAGTGATCAAAACTAAAATTGTCCCTAAAGGTTTCACTTGCAGAGAGGTAACAAAATCACTAATTAAAACAACATTAGTTGACCCTTTATGTCTTATAGAGTGAAATAAGTGATATTGCACTAAAGTAATATTGAATTAACAGTCAGTATACTTCTTTTTCTGTGTAACACTTCTAAAATATCTGAGACCATTTACTGTGGTGGTTAATTGCATCAACTTTGGAATTGGACTGCTTAGATTTTTAAAATTTAGGTATAATGAATGCACAATGTACTATACATTTTAAAGTGTCTGGTTTGATGAATTTTAGCCAGTACAGTCACCTGTGAAAACATCCTCATAATTACGATAATGATCATACCCATCATGCCAAAAGTTTCCTTGTACCCATTTTGAATCTATCTCTGCTTACTATATATTCGCTTTGCTGGCAGTTGTTGATCTGCTTTGTATTGCTATAGATAGTTTGCATTTTCTAGAAATTTATATAAATGTAATCATATCATATGCTCTTGTTTTCTGGTTGAAATTCTTTCACTTAGCTTGTTTTGCAAGCTATCCATGTTGTTGTAGCAGTAGTTTGTTGCCTTTTATTGCTGAGTAGTATTTCATTGTATGTATATGTGATGATGTTTATCCATTCACCCACTGATGGGTATTTGGATTGTTTCCACTTGTTTGGCTATTACAAATAATACTGCTAGGAGCCTTCATGTATATGTCTTTGGGAGCCTAGTAGCCTTCATGTGCATGTTTCAATATTTGGGTAAATACCCAGGAGTGGAATGACTGGGTCATGTTGACTACCTGACTTTACATCTGTGTTGTAGTACCTACTAGCTTATGGCATTGCTTTAGTCCCTAAACCTCTTATATAATACTTAAAGCACAATATTTTTAGAAGGATTGATTTATATGCTTCATGTCAAGCACTTAGCAGTGTGCCCAAGGTATAGTACGCATTCAAAATCTTTACTGTAATTATTTTTTAAAAGTTTAACAATTTTGAAACTTTAGAAAATTTCAGCATTAAATTTTCTAAGCATTACTTAAATATCAGGAAAATCCATTCATGTGGAAAATGATTATTTCATTGTGCTGCACAATAGTGGATCTAATAAACACTCTGTATTTAAAAAGTATATTTACTTGTAACATGAAATATATGCATACTGGCTAGCTAATACAATACATGGAATACTAAGCAATCAACCTTTGAAAGGATAGATTAAAATGAAAGATTTCAATTTCTAAAAGACTCAGTTCATATATTAAAGTACACACAATGTCAAATTCATTTAATAAGAGTTAATAATAAATAGCCATGTATATATGGAGAGTCAGCGATAGAAGAGGCAAGGTAAAGAAAATGCAGTTCTGAAGCTGCGTTTTTAGTTGGCATGTGTCCATTGAGGACCCTTCTCTATATTAAAAGCTGAAACCAATTTCCTTATTACCTGTGTTGCTTTGGGGGACATCATTTAACCTCTCTGCTACTAACACTAATTGGCCTCCGGCTCAAAAGTTCTATGATTCTGTGACAGATTATATGACAAGATACTTCCTGAACTATGCTGGCACTCCCTAAAATTTAAACATTGAGTTGAAATCATTGTTAATTATGCTCATGTAGAATTTTATGATTGCCCAAGGAGAAGTGTAGTTTTTTAATGCATTTTTGCAGAAGTCTTTGGTGGGTGTCTGGATTCAGTGCTGCCACGTTTTTTGTCTGAATGCTGAAAACCAGCCAGGTATCACCAGGAGACATAGGTGAGCTCTCAGTCCATCACCAGTGACAGAAGGTCAGAGCTGGGCAGCCATATACCCTACCTCCATGTCTGCTTGAAAGTAGCCTGAACATGGATAGTATGCAGACACATTTTTTTTTCCTATCAATTGTGAAATAGTACTTGAACAAAGAACCCTCTCTGGAGGAGATGATTTTTCAAACACAAAACCCAGATCGACCAAATGAAATGGTGGGTTTTTTTTGTTCTACTTTATTTTTAGTTTTGCTGTTGTTTCGGATTTTCTTTTCTTCTCAGCACTGCTTTATATGAAATTAACTATAATGCTGCACTTAAATTGTCAGCTGCTTTCTGTCTTTTTCACTAACAGCTGGATGCTGGATGAACAGATGCCAGTGAGCAATTGCTATCCAATAACCCCCCAAACCATTTTGTCAGGTTTATCATTTGCATTTTTCATATTTATTATTTATTTATATGTATAGCTGCTTTTCCCTGAGTAATATTCAAAATGCTGACCCCATCATAGGAGAGTAATGATTTAGAAATACTGCCGTGGTTATAAATTCTGATACAATACATCATAGACTTCAACTGCTGAATGATCTTAATTTTATCTATTTTCACCTATATACTTAATGTCTTTGATGAATTTGTAGCTCCCTCCTACCACCACCCCAAACATCACTCCCTACTATTGTGCAGGAGATTATTTTTGATAGGGGTTTCCAAGGTTGTTGCTTATACATTTTCAATTAAAAATTGGTTATTTTCTTTGATGTTTCTGGGGGGGGGGTCTTATTTGGCAGTGCCTTAGATTTTGCTTTTAAGCAAAATGTTTGTGAGTTTTTTTAGTTTGTTTTGTTTTTTCATTTGGACATAAGAAAGCAATGATGGGTCTGTACTGACTTTTTTCTTATGCATCTAGGCTATTCAGTGGTCTGCTGGTGTAGTGCTCATGTATTGACTTCAACTTGCAATCATCAAGGAAGCAGTTAGTTTTTCCTACTGAGTTAAGAGAATATGCCCTAATTTGTGAGCAATTCCTTTTAGTATTCTTCTGTGGTACCAAGCATACATTGAATTTCCTTCCTTTAGGAAGTCACTAGAATGCTTCTTCACAAACAAACTCGACTTCTGATCATCTTTGTTGGAAAAACTATAAAAGCCTCATTCCATGCAAACATAGACAGACTCCATATCTTTCCCTTTTCTAAAAAACCAAAAAAGAAAGGAAAAAAAATCAGATAACCAAGAACGTCAATTGTTGGTTTAATTTCCAAACGTTTCTAAAGGTGTAATTGTATTTTTGGTTATTACTGTCAAAGTTATAAATTATTAAAGACTTATGTTTGGGATATTGTTTCTCTTCTGCATTATCCAAACTGATTGGCATACAGTAAAAATTTAATTTGCCTTTTGCTTCTCATTGCTTTAAAATGTTTGCAGAATGCAAATGATTATATTAAAATTATTGTACAGTGTTCATAATCGGAGTGTTAATTCAAGGTTTGAAAAAGAAATTCAAAATGAAACCTATCAACTTGTATCCACTGATCTTCTTAAATGTCTGTGTATTTCTTTTTTGTCTAATTTCTGGAGTGGTAAGTGACCATTTTACAGAAAATTAGTACATTCTCTTTTAGGATGTAGAAATTATACTAGAAATTTCTCACAGAATTAGGCTATCAAATGCTAGTTTCCCTATAGGGAAATTTGTTTGAATCGTCAGATTTTCTATTCTTTATGATTTTTTAATTTTTAATTTTAATGCCGAACAACTAATAACAATTGACAAGTATGACTATGTTTTTAAAATTCAGTGATACCTTCAGTAATATTCACTAAAACCAAATTGTTTTCTCTGGTGTGTGTGTGTGTGTGTGTGTGTGTGTGTGTGTGTGTGTGTGTGTGTGTGTGTGTGATCTGTAAAATGAGAGGCCAATGATATGATTTGCCATGAAACAATGTTTGATTTCCTAAGATAGATCCAAGAACCAGATTATATGAGCCGAAGAGCAGTGGGTGTATAAGTCATATCAAAATTTTCCAGTGACCATGGAGATTTCTGTTAGAGACCAGACTCATTGCAGAATTGGCATTGGCCAGTGGGGCAGATGAGGTATTCTAGAGGGGAAGAGATTCTGCTCCCATCTCTGACCTTAGTACACTCTTCTTCCTGGCATTCCATTTTGTTCACAGCTTTCATCCCTGCTGGTTGCCTTCCTTCTGGCCTTCTGGCCTTTGCCCCAGTCTATTTCTTTCATGCATGAGTCCTGCCCTGCTTGTTAAAAGCACTCTGGCCTAATTTTGCCCTGTAACACATTCTCTGTTTTCACAAGATCAGGCCCTTGAAAGCTACAGATAGTTAATCCCACTCTAAGTTTCCATGATATAAAAATCTGTGAGTACCTTGGGACTGCATCTTTCACTAATTTAGGCCCTTTTACTGTATACTACTTTGAAAAAGGTATCGGAATCAACTTTCTATGCCATGCTTTGTTGCCTGAAATGACTTTTTGATAACCTAGTTGGAAGAGAAAAGAAAAAGAACTCAGAAATGAGACAAGATTTATCTAATAGTTTGATATAGTCGAAAGTATATTGCTCTTGGGCCCTAACTACCTTTGAACTACAAAGTGCTATGAAAATGCATAAAGAGATCTGTTCCTCCCTCCCTCCCGTTTTTTTTCTCTCTCCCTTCCTCTTTTTTCTTCATTACTTCTGGAGAGCCAACTATGTGCTTAATAGTGTGCAAGATCCAGGAGTAAAGAGAAAACATTTATTTTCTCAACACCAACCCCCCTATGAGCTAATAAAGTAGTGGGAAAGATAGCAAAATAAGCAAATTATGTCTGTATGGTGTGACCACTTTTAATATTATAAGGGTGTGCACATGATGGTACTTCCAGTAACAGACCAAATATTGGGGAACTACTTATTTCCTCTCTTGCTTATAATTTATGCTTAAAGTGAAACATTCATGGATAAAATAATATTGATTTGGGATTTGAAGGAAGCCTAGGAGTTCTCCAGGGCATCCAAAGCTGGGAGGGAATTCTAGGAGGAAGGAGTAGAAAGTGTGGAGGCATGGAAGCATGAAAGTGCTTGTTTAGGAACCTAGAGTAGTTGTGACTGCCCTTGTCTTAGATAGTATGTCAGGGTAGGAAAACACGTTTAGACTGGAAAACGGGGACTATAGGATACAAAGATTTCCTGACAAACCCTTGCCCGTGGAAATATACAAAATCACTTTGCCATAATCATATAGAAAATTTTCTGTGTCTGATAGTAGGAACACATCTTTTTAAGTGGAAATATTTCTGGGAATGTGTTGGTGCTGGATACCCCATATAGAATCATGGAGGAATCCCGTAAACTATTGAGGGGCAGACCCAGCAACTTAACAAATGGTTGTTTGTGAATCATACTTGTTCTTACTTTGTGCATTTTTATTTAGTAACTAATTTCCTTCCTTGCAATATGGTCATGAGTTTGGTATGTTTGAGGGTTCACAGAAAAGTTATAATGTGTCGATGAAAACAGTAAGGGAGGCAAAAGTTTTTCTGGCATTAATTTTCCCCTTTTTCTCTCTCCTTCTTGAAGATAAACTTTGTTTTGTTTCCCTCTCTTCTTCTCACTAATAAAGTTTGTTTTAAAACTTTTTTTAAAGAAGGTAGCCAATGGAGTTGGAGAAAACATCTCTGTATAGTTAAAGGAATAAGTTGGAGTCTTCCATTTGCCACTTATAGAGAACTCATCTCTCTACTTTGTCTCTGGTACCCAGATCCAGAATTCATGGTCACCTCTTAACAATGCATTTGGTTATTTGGGATGTAAAATTGGGGGGAAGAAACTGAGTATGTATAATATGCAGAACATGGGGAACAAGCACAACTCTGATTTGATGACCTTGGAGTTGAGATTTACATAATAGCCACAGACAGAGAGATAAAAATTTGTTGATTTATTACCAACCTTGACGCTCATGGGCCAAAACTAGAAAACCAAATGTTAGTGAAAAGTGATGGGTGAAAAGTATTTTGGTCAAAATTCTGTTATTCCAACACCCACCTACCCAAGAGTAAAAGATCCTTTCAGGAATCTAATCTGAGCCAAATCTTCTATACTTTAGAAGTGGTTGGTTTCAGAACCTACGAACATATCCTGGCCCGTGAATATTTTAATAATAGCAGTTATCTATGATATTAATCCATAAAATATCCAATGTTGACACAGCTAAATCACAAAGATATTCAATTTTCAGGAGCTACAATACTCAGAGCAAAATCTCTGAACTTTTCTACTCATACTGGAATAATTCACATTATAATCTAGAAATAATTTTATAAATCCTCAAAACTGATTTTTGTCCAATTTAAGACAGTTAACATCCATTTTTTATATATGTATTCAGAGAAAAATGGCTGGGCTTGCTTAAATAAAAATTGTATTTGAGTAGAGTTGGATGTTACATGGAGGTTAATCCTTACATGGCCTACCACTCAGATACTCTTCAGGTAGCAAGGTAGTAAGCAGAACAACCAAAACCTGAATGGGGGATAGATAGGAGAGAGCTTTTGTTTTTAGTGGGGACAAATTTATAGTTGATGGATCTGATCATTGGATATGCTAGCTGCTATTGAATCTACTTCTTCTTAATCTCTTTTGTCATTTTGAATCATTTTTTAATCTGCCATCTTGATATAGTCTTTACACAAGCACTCAGAAGAAAGGGGAGATGCTTAATAATTATGTAAATTAGGCAGAAAAGACACATCATTGATAGGAGAAATAACTAATAGCAAAGTATTTTATTAACAAATGACCAGAGATGTGACACATATTTTGCTAAAATGGAATTAATAGTGAAACATGCAGCAGCCAGCTAATATTTTACAAATGAGACAATCATAGTTAATTCAGTTTTATTTGACAGAGCATTAAAAAAGATGTTGACTGGATGGTTTATGCAATAACCATGTGGTTCTCTTTTTATAATATTTGGGAAGAATAGTGCAAAATGTCAAATGCTACGGTTTTGCAGTAGTCTAAATGGCATGCTTCACAGTGTCAATACTGTAAAATGTAGGCTTTCTATTTCTCCCCCTTTGTTTAAGGCTTCTTGCTATCAATCTCATACAATTCTGAAAAATTTAACTTACTATTGAAGTATTTTCTCCTGCCTGGTTATTTGCTGTCTGAACAAAGCTCTTCATGGAATTTGTAGGGCCCAGTGGAGCTCACAAATAGGAATCTTGTAAATAATATAAAATTCAGCCAGCCAGGTCTATGAGTTCTGACCTTTCCTTGTGACCTCAGAATCCCTGGCAGATGAGAATGTACCTCGTGGACAGGCAGAGTGAGAGAAGGATGCTTTCGTCCCTCGTGGTCATTCTTATTCATTGTGTGGGACCTGGTCCTCTATTGAATGACCACATGATAATTTTATAAAATTGCTTGCCATGCCACCTTCTGATTTAAAATATGTTCAACATGATCTTCTGTGATACGTGCAGAAAAAGAGGGGTAGTCAGGCAAGTTGTTGGGGATCTACCAATTGCAGACAACAGGAGTGCAGACAGAACCACCCACACAATTACTCTCTCAAATCCAAGCAGCTGCTTAGGTCTTTTAGGGTAGATGTCTGCTCGGCTGCATCATCGTTTACGAAGAAATACCCAAGATGTCGAGAGCTGTGTTTGGAAAAGTGGTGTTTTGTAATGTGATGTAAACCATCAGCCTAAGGAGAACCCGGGATACTTGGTAAAAATCCAAACTCCTGGGCACAGACCTATTGTAACATGGTCCCTGGGCATATGGCATGCCATGTGCCCTCCAGTTCGATTCCACAATCGTTAATATTGGACCAGGTCTCCTTTCCACCTCTGTATACAACTAATGTAGAGGGAGATATTGTTGTGCCACAGACTTTGTGAGACCTCATCTCTAAGTGCCAAAGTATAGAAGTGTTTTATACAAGTACCTCTAACTGCATATTTTATACAAGCTACAATGAGAAATGACTTCGAGCAGTGGTTTCAAACTTTAGTATACACCAAAATCACTGAAAGGTCTTATTGAACACAGACTCTGGTTCCTTACCTAGAGTTTCTGATTCAGGAGGTCTGGGGTGAGTCCTAAGAAGTTGTGGTTCTAACTAGCTTCTAGGTGACAGTGATGCTTCTAGTCTGGAGACCATGTGTGGAGAAGCACTGTCTTAGTATATTGAGATGCAAGTTGTTTTGGGGAAGGAGTCAAAAAAATGCTTGTTTCTCCAATGGTCTGTCAAGTTCTCTTTTCCTACCTGCCTCAGATCTCTACATCATCTGGGTATTTTTATTTGCATCAACTGTGTTCTTGGTTGCTTAACAAGAAATACATTAGTGGTCAGCATTCTATTTCAATCTTTGTTAATCTGTTAGGCAAATAATAAATATCTTGTAGCACATCTGATTTCATCCATCACTTAATATTGAACACTTTCTTTGCATGATGCTCAATCCTCTTTTAATTTGGTTTATTGCTTATAACTTACTTTTTCATTACATTTTTTTTTTTTTTTGAGTTGGAGTCTCATTCTGTCACCCAGACTGGAGTGCAGTGGCCGCTCCTGGCCACCGCAGCCTCCACCTTCTGGGCTCCGGCGATCCTTCCGCCTCAGCCTTCCAAGTAGCTGGAATTACAGGCATGCACTACCACGCCCGGCTGATTTTTTGATTTATTATAGAGATGAGATCTCGCTGCCCAGGTGGGTCTCGAACCTGCAGGCTCAAGCAATCCACTCACCTCAGCCTCCCAAAGGCGCGGGATTACAGGTTGAGCCACCGAGCCCGGTTTCATTACATATTTTTCCATCAATTTTTTTCTTGATGTTTCATAAGAGTATTTGATAGATTGCACAAGTTATCTATTTACCTGGGAAATATTTCCCAGATTGGCATTTTCTTTTCAACACATTTAGCTTTTACATTTGCTACTTGAAGAATTACAGTTTTTTGGGATTTGTTTTTGTTTTTGTTTTTTTTGAGTTGGAGTCACTCTGTCGCCCAGACTGGAGTGCAGTGGCCACTCCCAGCCACCGCAGCCTCTCCTGCTGGGCTCCGGTGATCCTTCCGCCTCAGCCTTCTGAGTAGCTGGAATTACAGGCATGTGCTATCACACCTGGCTGATTTTTTTTTTTTTTGATTTATTGTAGAGATGAGGTCTTGCTGAGCCACCGAGCCCAGCTAGAATTACAGTTTTAATGAACAAATCGAAAACCATTTTTGCTAAGTGATGTCTTTTCTTTCACCTTGTGGCTTCAGTTCTTCCAGCCACAGTGTTTGTAGTATTGTCTCATCTGTGGAAGCCATCATTTGGTTTTCAGAATCCAGAAACAAGAAGACACTTTACGTAATTCTGTAGCATTGCTGTTTTGAATATAATTTGTTTGCAGATTCTACTTGAGGACTGCCCTTGTCAGTCTCACAGCTTAAAGTTATTAACCTACACAAGAATTTCACAAAGGAGTCATCTAAAAGTTACATAAGATTGCCCATAAAAATTGATGTCCCCTGTGCTCACCAATACTAGAGAATTTCAGAGAAGTTATGACCAGTGTCAGATGGAGCAGTGACTTCTTGTAGAAGACAATGACTTTGAAGTGATTCTGTTGGGATTTCAATAGGTAGAGAGGTAGAAAAGACAATTTTGGGTCCAGTGCTGTTTTCATATGAACACCACGCAAGTAAAGAAAAATAAATGGCAGTCTCAGAACATGGGCCAACTGCTCATCTGAAATTGAGTTGCTGGTGGCAAGATGCTGCTGTACACATCAGGCTCAGCTGAACTTCTGGGCTATTCATCTTACATAAGAGGACACAGCAGCCTAGAGTTCTAGGCAGTAAAATTCCATGATTTTCATGATTCTGCTTGGAGATAGTTTCACCCTCTTCTGTGTCTTTATTTCAGGTGCACCTATATTGACTCAGGTGATTCTACTATATAACTATAGAAGAGTATAAATGATATCCCTTGATATACTGAATAGCTGCAGAAATATAAATGATATTTATGAGGAAGTTGGGAGTGCTTTAAATATTGTGAAAATGCTGACTTTGACACATTGAGGATAATGATGCAGAAACAGTAGGCTCTTTGTAAACTGTTTAATGGCAACAATTTTCTAAATCAAAGCAATCTACACTTTCCCATTTACAATTTCATCTCCAACTACTGCAGTCTCGTAAAGAGGTTTACTATACTCAATCTTTTGCCTTTCTGAGTGGTTGTCTTAGCATTCTCATGCTTCAGATCATACTATATTTTATCTTCCAAAACCACAGAAGCATTGCATGAAGGGTGAAGGGGTAGATCAGTTTGACCAAAACATGATATTATTAACAGATGCAACATTTATTTTAAAAGCACAAGTTTAAAAATGTGAGATGATTTCCTTGTTATGTTAGCGTTGAATACTCTAGAAAAGTGCTAATAATAAGTGGGTTTTTGTTGTTTTTATATAGGTATAATATATTGGTAATCTACACATGCCTCTAGCCTATCGGGTAATGGGTTTACTGCAGTAAATGCCAAAGGATTATATAGTGCAACTCAATTACATTTAATGTTTCAAATATGGCAAAGTTTAATCTACATATTAACTTTTGTGTTTGCTAAATCATAGGCATTTACCTAAAAAATGCATACTTCTCTCCATGTGTGAGCTGAAAAGAATGCTTGTAATCTAATTATATTTGATTGTAGCCAATGCTGTTTACATTTCATAATGCCTACATTTATTCCTGACCTGCTGTGTCTTCATTTAATGAGTTTCTCCTAGAATTTTCCATAATCATCTATCTTGCTTCAGAAGAGAGGAGAAGAAGTTAACACAAAATAGCAGAAGTATGAGGGGAAAGTGCCTGCTAGAAAATACTGGAAAGGAAAGTATCCTACTTGTTGTGGTATGGGACATTTCTAGAAATAACAATTCTTCTATACTTTGCTTTGAATACATATGAGTAACATGTCTCAGTGTTAGTAAATTTCTTCTGATTTCACTTTCATTTTCATTTAAAAAGAGGGTTTTCTTTATTCAGGAAAGTAATTTTCATCATCTTTGACAGTATAAGGCTTGGGAAGAAGAGTAAATGTAGCTGTGTGCTCAGAAACACAATATGCCAACTTTATATCTCTAGGATTTTGCTATAAACTTTTATTTTAAATGTTCTGTGTGCTCACAAAAATTTAGAGGATATGAAACACATATTAGATTTTTTTTTTTTTTTTTACCTCAAACACTGAATAAAAACTCATGCATGAAAGTACCTAATAAAATGGATAATGTCCAAAGTAAGGAACAGGGATTTTATGATTCTGATACAGACCTGGGGGAAAAAAATTAAGTTAAAAAGCAGAGTCATCTCTTTGAAGAGCATCACCAACCAGTGGAAAGATGAAGATTCATACATTTAATTTTCTGGTGGCCTTTAGTGTCTGTAAAGCATCTATCCTGACCTCTCAGCTCATGGTGCATTCTTCCCTGGAGGAATCTCAATCATTTTTAACATGACAAAATTCTTAAAAGTGGGGCGGGGGGAGGAAACAACTAGTTCAAAAACCTTTTGCTCTACCTGGTGCTCTGTTTCCAGTCTGTACATTCCCCAGGGAAGAAGGAAAATGAACTCAAGTTTCCAGGGTAACTTTGACAATACCTGTGAGAGGAAGCCATGATATGATCATTATTTATAGTAGTAGGATCTAACAGAAGAACTCTGTGGAAGCAGTTATTTTTTCTTTGTGTAGGATTGCATAGCAGATTAGAGACTGCATAAATGATGGCTAATACAATATATATTTATGTAGAAATTAATAAAAATGATTAGGACTGCAAAGATTTCTCTTATGAGTATGTTTGAAGAATCAATGTAAAACACCGATATATGAAATTCCAAGATTTGTTTTCATCTTTAAATATGAAGGCTGTGTTTCTTCTTTTTTTCAATACATAGTTACACAGTTCTTTTATGGAATATAGTTGAAGCAAGCTTAATTGCCAAAAGAAAATGGAGGGATATATAGAAGAGAAGAATTTTCAGAGAATGTCTTAACTGCACAAAAAATATAAAACCATGAAATTATATTATTTATGTATCAATACATAGTATCAAAGTATGAAATGTTGTACATCTCTATATCCACCAATAAATTTTAAGCTCAAATTGCAATATTTGCTATAACCAAAACTTTAAAAATTGGTACCATGGCCTTGAAATATGCAATGGGATCATTTGCTTATTATTATTATTCTTTAGAGACAGGGTTTCTATCACACAGGTTACAGTGTAGTGACATGATCCTAGCTCACTGTAACCTAGAACGCCTAGACTCAAGTGATTCTCCTGCCTCAGCATGCCAAGTAGCTGGGACTACAGGCACTTACCACCATGCTCAGCTAATTAAAAAAAAAATTTTTTTTGTAAATATGGGCATCTCACTATGTTGCCCAGGCTGATCTTGAACCCCTGGTCTCAAGTGATCCTTCCACCTTGGCTTCCTAAAGCATTGAGGTGGGAGCCACCATGCCCAGCCTATTGCTTTTTTTTTGACTGTAGATAGTCAAATAATTTCACTATTCTAAATATTAATCTCTTTATGAGAATTATTACTATGACTGTTCTGATAGTGTAATAGTAAGCCTTCACTATTCCTTGATATGTATATCTTTTTGTTTTTCTTCTATAAATTCTTGTGTCTGATGTTAGCATTCACAGCAATGCTTTTTCTCTTTGTGTCTGCTTCTGAGAAGCCACATTGGTCCTCTTCAGAGTAGCACAATACATAAATGCAGACAAAATAATTTATACATTAGAGCACAGTGGTCATTATTCTTTAAGTTTATTGATGTTTGATAGAAGTTGAAGTAATTAAGTATATGAGAGAAGTGCTCACCACCATTAAAAGGATAGTAAAGAACAACTTGTGTTTTAGAAAATAGCCTTTGAGTCTTGTAATGTGCATGTGCTCAACACCTCACATCAATTGACAGATTAAAATAATTAATTCATTTGGAGCAGGATTGGGTTCTTTATGGCAGAGTGCCAGAACAGAACCTGGTCATATGAGGAGCAGCCATGATTGCTCATGAGCCAGTTATCACCCATGTAGAGGGTTTGGTAGGGTATATATTTAGTCACTCTTTTTTAGCGATTTTGTAATCCAACCCAACTTTTTGGGGTCATATTTTGAGAAGGATGCATTGCTTACATGTGTGATGGACACATGGCATTCACCCATTAATTTTAGTGTATACTCAATTTGAAAAACACATATATGGTTACTTTCATGTTATCTAATATGGATTCTTTGGGACGAGGTGAGAGTTCTCTTCCAAATATCAATATAAAGTTTTGTTAAAATAATCATCATTGGTTCTATTTTATCCTCCAGTATACTTAGAGCTCATTCTTTTGAACTTGGGATGTGCTTTCTTTAGGATTTGGTTAGGAGAGAGTTGAGTGCCATCATACATTATTGCTCAAACTCCAGTCTACTTCTCCTTGCTAAGCCTACTCCCATATTTCTTGATATGGTTGCAGGTAGCATAGAAAGTGACCAGGCCTCAAGATCCGTGCTCCCTGCATTTTATTATTGCAGTTCTCATTTGTGATTTGTGTATGAGGATTTTAAATGTGTTGGACTTTCTAGAATTGAGTTGAAATTTCATTTGAAATGTAAGCTTCTAAGCCCAAGAAGTCATATGAAGAAAGACCAGAGAATTTTCCCTAAGATGAATGGAGGTCTAAGAGAGGCAGAGTGGAGAATAAACGATGATTGGAAACTAAGTGCAAAAGATAAATGTTCAGTTTTATGCCATATTTCTTTATTTGGGATTGTTCAAATTCAGAAATAATACATCTTTGTTTTGTCAAGAGAAGCAAGACAATACAGAGCTGTATAAAGGCAAAGCTGACTTTCCCTCCTGACCGTGTCTCCATGTCCCCAACTGATGCAACCAATACTGACAGCTTGGTGTCCTCCTTTCCACCCTTTCTACTGTTTACACAAATATATTAAAGTATATTTAAATTCTTATGTCATTGGTGGTGGTGTTTTATCAAAGTAAAATTATTCTGTATACATTAGTCTCATTTTTTCACTTAAAAATCTATCATGGAATGAACAAGTTGTGTACACAAGACCCGAAAGTAAGAGAACAAAAGTGAGAAGGTATCTAAAATGTTGTCAGGCACAATTTGGAAGGAAACACATTCAATAATTATAAAGTTTGTTGGATAGTATAGGATGGATACACCAAATGTTAATTATTAAGTAAAAATTAGCTTCTTTATTTCTAGTAATCAAGATATAGAAATAATTCTACGGAGATTTGAATGAGCTTGAGAGAATCAGTGTAGGTTACACCAAGTTCTCCTCATCTACTCCTGAGAAAGGAAACTTTAAGACTATACTGAAATTTCATTTCTTTGCTGTCAGAATAACTAGCATTAAAAATTCCAAAAAATAGCCGGGCTCGGTGGCTCAGCCTGTAATCCCGCGCCTTTGGGAGGCTGAGGTGAGTGGATTGCCTGAGCCCACAAGTTCGAGACCCGCCAGGGCAGCAAGACCTCATCTCTACAAAAAAACAAAAAATCAGCCGGGCGTGGTAGTGCATGCCTGTAATTCCGGCTACTTGGAAGGCTGAGGTGGAAGGATTGCCAGAGCCCAGCAGGCCGAGGCTGCGGTGGCCGGGAGCGGCCACTGCACTCCAGTCTGGGCGACAGAGTGAGACTCCAACTCAAAAAAAAAAAAAAAAATTCCAAAAATTGGAGATGATGTAAAGAAGGAGGGACATTTTTACTTTCCGTTACAAGTAAATTGAAAAACATTCTTTTTATTATCTATTAAAGCTGAAGATGCGTATATCCTAAACCCAGCACCTCCATACTAGGAATGTACCCTTGAACTGAGGTTCTCAAGTAATAGTATCTCAGGAACTCTTTATGGAGAACCATAACGACCTTTTGCTTATTCAAGTTTTATTTTTTGATATGAGCTGGTATTAGTCATTACATTTTAGAGATTTTAAAGTATTTATTATATTTAGCAACAAAAATAATCCCGTTACATTTAATGTAAACAACATTCTTATGAAAAACAACTGTTTTTGAAACAAAAATGTATTTAAAAAACAATATTTTAAACTTTTGCAAATCTTTTTAATGCTTGACCTAATTGAAGATAGCTGATTTTTATATCTTTTTCTGCATTTTATCTGTGTGAAATGCTGTTTTTGTTCTAGTATATGAAAAATATCTGGCCCCACTTTCTTTACTTCACAAGGAAGGAATATTTTAATGCCTTTTCAGATATTTATGGCATTCTTTTTGATGTTACACCAAAACTTTACAAGTGTTAGTTTTTTTAAGTTCAGTGGCAATGTGGAATCTGAAACCATATCAAAGAACTTTTGCACTCTTTCTGTTCTATTAGCTTGCATTTTGAATGGTTCTTTACCCATAATTTTGTCACTTCAAGCAACGCTCAATTAGAAAATATTGGTTCACTGAGTTATTCATATCTTCCAATTGTTGAAACATTTCATAGTGCAGTATAAAAGTCACTTTCACTAATATTACTACTGATTTCATCTGAAAAGTCTTTGTATATTAGGAAGCTATAAAGTTGAGTGGCAGATAAATAAGTTTTTTAAAATGTTAGTTTTCAATTGAAAGCACAAATTTTGTTATTGATTGGCAATGAATACTGTCCATGTTTTTAAAATGATAATTTCACTGTCTATTTTTTAAATATCTGCTAAATACTGAAGTCTGAATAATTATAATATTTTTAAGCCATTCTTTCAAGTAACACATGGTGTTCCATGAAATGAAAAGCTAATTTAGTTTATAATTCAATCACATCAAATGTTTTCCTTAAGATTTCCATTGTACTTCATTTTGCAGCAGAATGCCTTTATGCATAATTTTTTATTAACAACTATTTTATATGTATGTATGTATGTATGTATGTATGTATGTATGTATGTATGTATGTATGTATTTGAGTTGGAGTCTCATTCTATCGCCCAGGCTAGAATGCAGTGGCACACTCACGGCCACTGAAGCCTCAACTTACTGGTATGCATAATTTTTGTTAGCAAAAAGACATGTCCTCAAGGGTAGAGACCTACTAAAATGAATGATGCATACTATCATCAAGAACTTATAACTGACACTTTTTTTCTACTACAAGTGTGTGACAGTAAAGGATACAGTGATTAGTAGAGTATGATGCTCTGGTTTCCATTGTACTAAGGTGCCAGTGACTTTACTCACCATTGATTTTTATACCATCATTGCAGCATCACTGCAGTGAAAACAGTACATAATATTTCTATGTCATAATTAAATTAGTTTTTACTTACTGGACCACCCAAAAGAGTCTTGGAAAGACCCAGGGTTCTGGAAACCATGTTTTGAGAAAAATTGCCATAGAAAAATTTGTACGTGTGCAACAAATTTTATGTACATGCATGTTGACAGTACAGTTATGTGGAATTGAAAAAATAATTGGTAATAATTCACGTGTCGACTAACCTGAACATAAATAAATTATAGTGTAGTCATACAATGGAGTTCTATCTCAAGAATGTAATGTAATGTGAGGAAAGATGTGCTGACAATTTCAGCAGTCTGATGCCCCTACTCAAGTGGCAGTCCGTGAGAATGAGCATCTTTTTCTATTTTATTCACATTTATATCTTAAGTAAAAATTCTTAACACATAGTAAGCACCTAATAAGTATTTGTTTAATGAGTGAAGAGTCTTCATTAATAGAATTCAAAAACATGCAGAACTCAATAGGTTTAGAGAATCAGAGGGAATAATACACACTTTTAGTTCTCCCACCTTTTGACTTCAAAACTTACTCCTGGCTTTAAAATGAATTTCAAAAATGAATTCATACTTGTCCAAACAATTCTTTAGAAACAGTTACATTTCCTATTTGCCATTTTTTTTTTCTGTCTCAGTGAAAGCGATGTTTATAGTTCATTGAATAAACTGGGGGAATGGGAAGCATTATGTTTAGAAAAATGTGTAAGAACATGCTGTCTTAATGTTTTTGAGTTTGTTTTGATTTCCAATCTGTGCACCCTCTTCTTTCATGACCATCAAGTGCTTACAGATTGTTGCAGTTTTTGTTGTTTTCAGCACAATCCCTTAAATTAATTAAGTAGACAATGTTTATATTTCATTTAATGGGAAAAGAATCTGAAAATGTCGAAAAAATTGTTTCTAGTAGACTTATGTCCGTGTTATTTTAGTGAGAATATTTCTTTCTGCTGATTTTAAATAGCAGTGTGTCTGTGTGTGCTTTTGTAATTAAATTTATAAGCAGCCAAGTTGTAAACAGTAGCATAAATATACTTCAGCCTTGGGTAGCTAAAAATTAGCTGCAAGAATCCACATGTGTGTAAGTACTGTTAATAGAGTTTCCACTCCAAAGCTTTGAGACTGACTTTTTCCCAAAACACTGGTTAAAGTCCTTTTTCTTTTTTTTTTTACCACTCAGTCCCCTGCATGACTCATGAACCTTTCAAACATGTAGCAACTTTTTAAAATTGGAGGTGATCTTATACAGTGGTTTTTATAAGATTCCAGACAGTGCTATTTAAGGCAACAGAACTTAGAATATGAAATATATGTGTACATTTAAATTGCATTTTATAAAGGCACGCAGGTTGACTAATGTGGTGTAAATATTATAAATTAACAAATGTTATGGAAAGTGGTGCCATCAGAGTAGTATCTATCTTGCCTCTAAATTATAGTCAGTGCCATCATACTCATGGTGTTCTTAAAGATTATGGAACCAAACAACTGTTCTTCTACATATAAAGACTGAAGATTATTGTCGCCAAGGAAGGAAATAGTTTATAACACTAATTACCACCCCCCCAAATTACCAATTTCACTTTCTCCATCCTTAGAAATAATCATTAGTCTACTGTCTACTATGAGAGATGGTTTGAGTTAGTGGAATTGTAAGTGATAAGGATCTAATTTTATTTTCAGAATTTTTAATAATAAAGAATGCAAGATAAAATATGGAAATGACATTTGTACCCTTTTAAGATTAATAAAACATTTGATGTTTGATAATAACTAGTGTTGATACTGGCATGAATATAGCGGGTGGAAACATACATACATTGCTAAACTTGTAACAGTTTCTCAGGAAGGCAACTTCATCATTATCACTGAGAATCAAAATCCTTTGAAAGTGTCATATATTTTAATGTTTGAAATTTTTCTAAGTAACAAGATAATAGTGCAAGTACACAGATACGTATTTACATATGGAC
Organism: Carlito syrichta; assembly: GCF_000164805.1. Taxonomy (NCBI): domain Eukaryota; kingdom Metazoa; phylum Chordata; class Mammalia; order Primates; family Tarsiidae; genus Carlito; species Carlito syrichta. The sequence continues at coordinate 45,232 of NW_007247717.1, read as the reverse complement.
ATATTGAAGTATTTTTGGCATTTACAAAAATTAAAAACAACCTAGATATCTAACATTAGAGGATAGAAATATATAAATATAGGAGATATTAGGTAACCATTAAAATAAAGGTATAGCTCTATAGTTATTGACACAGAAGGCTGTTATTATAATGTTAAAATGAAACAATAGGGTTCAATTTTTAATAAAACTTATATATATTGCACATTGAATCGAAACAGGAAACATATACATGTAAGTAATAATTGTGATCCTGCCTGGAGGGATTTCCAGTGCTTTAGACTTGATTTGATCAATCTTTATTCTCTTTTTAGACATTTCATAGCATGTATTGCAGATTTTAAAAGTAAGGAGAAGGCTACATCAAAAATTATAAGTAAAAGTCTACTGTTTAACAGTGAAAAACAAGAAATTTTATCTTTATCCATTAGATCTTAGAAAACTTTTTTGTTGTTTTTCTAAAAAGATTTTCTCAATGATATTTCTTAATAATGATACTTGACCAGTATCTTTTTGCTTTTTGTGGTAAAGAGTAGTGGAAACATTAAAACAAAAATAAATCTAAAGTAGTGTTAACAACTGTGGCCCCAAATTTGGAAGTCTTTGAAGTAAACTTAACTCAACTACATTTTAAAAATCCTTGTGGCAGCGCCACCATAAACAAATTCAAAAGACCTGTGCAATTTAGGAAAATAGCCCGGGCTCAGTGGCTCAGCCTGTAATCCCGCGCCTTTGGGAGGCTAAGGTGAGTGGATTGCCTGAGCCTGCAGGTTCGAGACCCGCCTAGGCAACTTGGCGAGACCTCATCTCTACAATAAATAAAAAAAAATTAGCCGGGCATGGTAGCGTGCGCCTGTAGTTCCAGCTACTTGGAAGGCTGAGTCGGAAGGATCGCCAGAGCCCAGCAGGTTGAGGCTGCGGTGGCCGGGAGTGGCCACTGCACTCCAGTCTGGGTGACAGAGTGAAACTACAACTCAAAAAAAAAAAATTTTTTGGAAAATAATTTTTCAAATTCCTATTACAACCAAAGGGATGAATCCTTTAAAATAAAGAATTCCTAAAAATCAGTAGGAAAAAAACCAACAACTCAGTAGAAAAATAGCCAAAGAATACAAGCCAACATACCCAGAACAGAAAAGACAAATGGCTCTTAAATATAAACAACACTTATGAGAATTATAAAATAATACATGCTGAAATATCAATTTTTCAATCATCAAAATGGCAAAAGTCCAAATATTTAATAGTTCTGTTGTTATGTCTATAGATAAAATCAGCAATTTTCTTTTGGGATTGTAACTCATAGGGTATCTTTGTAGACAATATTGGCAGCGATTATCTAAGTTATGAATCCATGCACCCTTTGACCCAGAGGTTTCACAGTTTGGAAATGTTAGATATATGGCATACTAGCATGTGATATATATAAGAGGTAATTCATCACAGCATTAGTGATAAAAAACAAAGCTGCAGGCATTCTAATATTCATTAATAGGGTTCTGGTTAAAGTAGAATAGAATGCTATTGTGTTATAACTTTTAGTATTGAACAGTCTCCAAAAATATACTGAAAAAGGAAAGTTTAGGACACTATAGTGTGTGTGTAGGCAAGGGAGGCATTACATACCTGTACATATCTACACACATGAACATGAAATTTATACATAAAATGTGCATGTGTGTATATATGTGATACACATTTAAATTTAGTTTATTTACATAAAAGTAGAAAACCAATATTTATTGCCTCTAGGGAATAATATTGAGTGACTGGAGAGTTGGGAGGTTGACTATTCACTCTATACCCTTTACAAAACTTGGAGTTTGAATAATGTATATAAATTACTTAGCCTGAAAATTAATGAAATAAATATTTAAAATACAATATGAAGAACATATTAATATAATTGCCCACAGTAGTTTGTTTTGGATATATTTATGAATTTTTTTTGAAAGGCTCTATTGAATGCAGAAAAATTTGTTGGAATCACAGAATACCACTATTTTTTTTTCTTTTCCCAAGTTTTTATCTGGTGTTACACTGCACATGAGATCAAGTTAGTAGGTCATTTCTTTCTATACCTATGTATTTATTATTTTTCTTTTCACTCCTTTTTGTTCTTCTGATATATCAGGCAAAGCAGAGACAAATGTGAATGACAGACTGTCATTGAAAAATTTCATATGAGAATTTTTATGAGTTTATGACATCTTTGTTAATAAGCACTTAAAATTAACATCTTACAAGATGTTAACAGAGAGACATTGTGAACTCTAGGACAGCTTGAGCTATTTTATATTCGTGTGTTTTCAAGGTACTAAAGTTTTTTCTTTTTCATTATGCATAATTTTATTTTGCTTAGTTTTTATAGTACCTAGTAGCTCCCATCGTTGGCCTGTTCTGTCACTTTTTTTTTCCTTATATATTCTCTGTGAGGTGCAGGAGATAGTTTCTTAATACCAGAAAATCAGGTTTTTACTTAGGGCTCTAAAAATGTGGCTATGTTTTCGTAGTTTACTTACAGTTTTGTCCTGATTATTATTATTATTCCTCTTCTCCTTCTCCTCCTTCTCCTCCTTCTTCTTTTTCATTGGACAAGCTCTTATTTTGTCGCCCAGTGTAGTGGCATAATCATAGCTTACTGAAACTTCCAACTCCTGGGCCCAAGCGATCCTCCCATCTCAGTCTCTGAGTAGCTAGGACTACAGGACATACCACTACACCTGGCTAATTTTTTCTTTCTTTCTTTTTTTTCTTAGTTAGATGAGGTCTTGCTTGTCTTGAATATGTGGTATCAAGCAGTTCTCTCATCTTGACATACCAAAGAGTTGGGATTACTGGTGTGAACCTCTGCATTCAGCCCCAGAATATTACCTTTGCTTCATAGCAAACTACCTCAAAATTTCGTGGCTTAAAATAAGTTTTCTGTAGCTCATGAATTTCTGGGTAAGGATGTTGGCAAGGGCTTGGTTGGGGGTTTAATTTTCATCCACATCTGGGGTTGAAAGAACCACTTCAAAGATATCTTCTTTAGTCATATGTGTGGCACCTTGATTCTCTGTAACCAATTTTTCTACATAGTATATTACCCTACTGAGTCTTTCAATGTGACTTGGGCTTTTCACAGCATGATAGTATCAAGTTAGTCATGCTCTTTTCAAGGCAGCTGATTTTTAAGAGACAGGAAAATGAAAACTGCTCTTCTCTCTAGGACTCAACTGGGAAACTGGCATGCAGTCATTGCTGTTGTATTCCATCAGTCAGTGCAGTTACAGAGTCTGTCTTGGTTTAAGGGCGGGGAACATAGTCCCAACTCTTCATGGAAGGTATCTCAAAGCATTAGTGGTAAACTGTAATCCATCCAAACTCCTTTGTTTTGTACTTGAACCAGATTCCAAAGATTGTATTGGGAAGTTTTTGAAAGCCATCAGCTCTAACTCCAAAATGTTACTTGCTAATAAGTCTTCCCTTATTAGCAATTCACCTGTGTTTCTGTGCCAAGATTAAGCGACTTAATTTTCTTTATCAGGAAATACATGCCCAGGAGGGAGATCTCTGAATATCCAGTGTAGCCCCTCTCCTTCGTTTTAATCCTAGAAGCGTGTAGCCTGACCTTTAGTCTCAAATCTGTGTTTATTCTTTCTTCCACAAAAGCCTTTGGTTTTATTAAAATCAATACGTTTAAGATGGATATTGTTAGGGTACATGTGATAATTTGATACATTCATATAATCAAGTCACATAAAAGTCTTTTGAAAATAGCTTTCTCCATCTTTCATCTTGATGTGTCAAGCAGATTGAAATGTCCTCTGAGAATCTTTTTATGCAATGCCATTATTAGCAGCAAGACATTAGGATTTATTTCCAGGTCCTTAGCTTTCTTACTGCTGTGGTCTGAATATGTCCCCCCAAATTCATATGTTGAAACTTAATCATCAATATTATAATTTTTACAGGTGGTACCTTTAGAAGATGACTAAATCATGAGGATGGAAACCTCATGAATAAGATTAGTGACCTTAAAAAGGGACTGGAGGGAATAGGTAGGCACCTTTTGCTTTTCCATCTTTTCTGCCATGTGAGGACATAGTGTTTCCTCTCTGGAGGGCACAGCTTTCGAGGTGACATTTTGGAAGCAGAGACTGAGCCCTTGCCAGACATTGAACCTGTGTAGTCTTGATCTTGGACTTCTCAGCTTTCAGAACTGTGGGAAATTAATTTCTTTATAACGTATCCTGTCTTACGTATTTTGCTATAGTACTTATAACTTATAAATGAACTTAAACACTTGTCAGTACTGCAGTGTATGAGAGCAGGCTCAGCATCTTGTGTGCCTCTGTTTCCCCAGCACCAGGCAGCTCCAGGAGTATAATTAAGCTCAGCATACTAGCTTTGTAAATGAATAGTGATTTTAAAAAAAAATTCTCCTTTTAAACTCTTATGGACCTAGCCACTTAAAGAAATTTCTCTGACCGGGCTCGGTGGCTCAGCCTGTAATCCCAGCACTTTGGGAGGCCGAGTCGAGTGGATTGCCTGAGCCTGCAGGTTCGAGACCAGCCTAGGCAATGTGGTGAGACCTTCTCTCTACAATAAATCAAAAATTAGCCAGGCCTGGTAGCACACACCGTAGTTCAGGATACTTGGAAGCCTGTGGCGGAAGGATCTCCGGGGCCCAGCAGGTCGATGCTGGGGTGGCTGTGAACTGCACTCCAGCCTGGGCGACAGAGTGAGATTCCAACTCAAAAAAAAAAAAAGATCCCTTTCCTGCTATAGTCGTCCCCCCTTATCCATGGGACATATGTTCCAAACCCCCACGGATGCCTAAAACTGTGGATAGTACTAAACCTGATTTTCATCAGTTGGAACATGTTTCTTTCTGTTTATGTCTTCTACCCACAAATTTAATGTCTTCTTCAACTTAACTAAGCACTTCCTATACTCTGGGGCCATAAGTTTAGCAGTTTGAGGTGTGGCAGCAAAACTAGTATGAATTTCTTTTTCCTTCACAATTTTATGGATAGAAAATTCATTCTTACCATAGATCTTACTGTAGCAACCTCAGCATATAATTTTTTTCTTTCCTTATTAAGTTGAGAACTTTCACCTTTTTACTTAAAGGAAGCACTTTATGGCTTCTCCGTGGCAGATACGAATCACCAGCATTACTACTTTTGTGCTTTGGGGCCATTAGGAAGCAAACTAACGGTGACTTGAGCACAAGCGCTGCAATACTGTGACCGTGGGTTTGATAGCTGAGACGGCTCCTAAATGACCAATGGGTGAGGTACTTAGACAATGTGGATATGCTGGACAAAAGGAGGACTCGCATCCCTGATGGGAGAGAGTAGGACAGCATGAAATTTCACTACATTCCTCATGACATTTAGAACTTATGAATTGTTTATTTCTGGAATTTTTCACTTAATATCTTCAGACTGAGATTGACCGTGGGTAACTGATATCACAGAAAATGAAACCACAGATTGGGGGAGGGGACTACCAGACCTCTGTTTTGGCCACTGTCCTCTCTTCTCTTGTTCATCCAAAGTCTCCTAATTGATTTCCCTGATACCAGTTTTGTCTCCTTATTGCAGCTGAAGTGATCATCCTAAAGTGAAAATCTAACGATGTGATTTCTGGGCTTAAATTTCTTTAATTAATGACTCTGTTGCTACCATAATAAAGTCAAATAACTAACAAGGCTCAGAATGATCGGCCACTGCTCTCCACTAGCCATATTCTGACCAATTTCCTCTTCTCAGTTGATGTCCCAATGGTTTTGACTATTTCTGTGCTCCTAACAAGCTTTGCTTATTCTTAACTACGGGTCACAGTGCACGAGGAACCCTCGCCTGCATTTCTCTTCCCTTCCTTTTTCATTTCTTTAACCCAACCACTTCTTAGGTCTCAGGTGGGAAGACGTTCTACAAGGGGCTTTTCCTGACCCGCCAAAGCCAGGTTAATTCTACTGTTATGTGCTACTATTTCACACTCTTATTTCCCCCGTGATAGATGTTATTGAATGTGACTCTGAGCTTTGCTGATTTGCTGGTCTATATCTCCTCATAGACTGGAAGCTTGAGGGAATAGAAACTCAAGTTGATTGAGTGCTCTGTTGCCAAACTTAAAACAGTGCCTGGTCCATCCTGCCTGCCATGTCACAAGGGTCAGTTGTGTGAATAAGTAAAACTAATAGAAAATATGCTTTAGGCCGGGCTCAGTGACTCAGCCTGTAATCCCATCACTTTGGGAGTCCGAGGTGAGTGGATTGATTTCCTGAGCCTGCGTGTTTCAGACCAGCCCAGGCAACTTGGCGAGACCTCGTCTCTACAATAAGTAAAAAATTATTCAGGCTTGTTAGCGCATGCCTGTAGTTCCAGCTACTTGAAAAGCTGAGGTGGAAAGATTGCTGGAGTCCGGCAGGTTGATGCCAGGGTGGTCATGAGTATTCTACTGTCCTCCAGCCCAGGCAACCGAGTGAGATTCCAACTCAAAAAAAAAAAAAGAAAGAAAAGAAAGCAAATATGCTTTAACTGATAGTTTTAGGAGCAATGCAATTTCACCTATTTTTAGTGACAGCATGATTTTTTGCAGACCAGAAGCTGTCTTCCTCCCTCCTCCACTCCCTTCTCTTCCTTGGTTTCTTGCTTATTTCTTTCATGGTAGTGTTACAATCTAGGCAAGTGAGATTTCCATGTGAATGACTTCCAGATAAATGAGAAGTTACTGTATAACATCATTGTGTATTTCCATCAAATTTGGAGTACTGCAAAATTTTTCTACTGTCCTGGCTTCTTTTCTTTTTTTACATCATTTTCCTCCACCTATCTGCTATTTCATGTATTTAAAAAATAGTCCAATACTCATCTCTCCTTCAAGAAGTGCTCTAAACTTTGAGCCATTCTATTTAAAATTTCTCTTTTCTTATGAGACTTTCTTGTCCCTTTGTTGTCACTTATGCTTTTCTAATTATGAAATTTTAGAAACTGGTACTCTGTCTATCCTTTGATATTCCCATATAGCCGATATCATAGTAAGCTTTTATTGGGTTAAGTGGATACTGGGTTTCTATATGAATGAGTTAAGAATTAGCCTATTTAAAATTTATGATTATAATGAATAGATAAGATACAGGTGAAAGGTAGCTATTGAGATTATAGGCCACTTTAAGAAGAAACCATATTTGTTATTGAATGCACATATTTTTGTTTTGTTTTGCATTCTTGCTTTAACACTTAGCCAAGGTCTGACCTCTGTGACCCTGTGCTTTTTTTCTTCCTTGCATATGGAGTATCAACTCTATCAAAACAGAAATTCTTTACAAAGTTCCAACTTCCACGTGACTGCCAAACTATGGGATGAGACGATTTCATTGCTGCCTCAGAATACAAATTCCTTCGCATGTATCTTTATTTGTTTAAAGTCACACCATTATCAAAGTCTCTGTGTAAGGGGATTGTGAGTCTTGTGACATAGGATAGGAACATGGATATTTTTTGGCACAGAACATTCTGGAATGTTCTATTAAGTTACCTATTGCACCATACATGAATAGCCTAGTTTTGAAAAATACAGTGCAATATCACTAGCTTTCACTTTTCTTTTGATACCTATATTATGGCCCTTATGTTTTCTAACTCTTCAGCATCAAGTAGAGTAGCTTATTCAACTGTATGCTATACCATATTCATTAAGTGGATGTATTTCTGAATCGCATCCTTATATGAGCATTCAAAAAGCGGTATAGGGTCTAAAATTATGAAAGCCCATTTTCATTATACTATAAAAGCTTGCAAGTGAGGATTAATTGGCAGTTTCTGTACATTAACTGACCCTATGATGTTTTCTTTTTTTTTTTTTTCTAAATTAGTTGAAATTATCCTAACTAGTGTGCAAGCTTAAATATAATACATGGGAAATCTGATTTGTTCTAGAAGATTCCTCCATGTCCCTGTGCCATGAACACTTTCTTTCCTTTTCCTTTAAGGCTCTGTGGCCCATTTATCAAACTTGTGTCAGATGCTGTGCCTGTCTCACCCTGGTCTGACATCAGTGTTGTCTCTGGTTTCCTCTTCCATACAAACATGAATAGCCTTTTCACAAGATTGTAGGGTATTGAATTCCTATAGTTCACACCAGAAGCTTTCACTTCTGTAAGAGAATGTTTTAATTAGAGAATCTCTGCGTCCTATATTTTGTCAAATGCTTCCTTCCTTTAAAGCAGCTTTTGTGAACTTCATTAAATCAGAGTTATGGAAGATGTGGACTCTGATCTTGGGCTTTGCTGAGCTGCTGACTGGCTTGATGTGGAACTCGGCATATTCTCTGGAATGCTGAGTGTGTTTCAGAATTCTATAATCTGTCTTGTTTAGTGCAGTCTATAGGTTACCAGTCATTACTTGGAAAGAAAATTGTATTCCCTGTTCCATGTGTCTCAGTTTTAACTGCAGCTGTGTTAGAAGTCAAATATGTGCATCTTTGAATTCAATATATTAAGTTTTGCTTTGTAAGTACATATTTTAAGACTATGGGAGACTATATGTACACAGTGGTAGATACAAACTGTGGCTATATACATATGAATATGTACTCCAAGAACTGGTATTAAATTGGCAGTATATTTTTTAAAAACTCAAACTATGACTACTGGCAATGTATAGTTAAAATTCCTACTGTGTTTTCTGCTTGGTTTCCCCAGATGGGAGAACTGTGATTGGAATGCTATTGAAAAATTGCTGTTGCTTTAGATAGCTTTTTATTCAAGTTTCTTTTTAAAAGATTTTAAATATATATATAGATATAGATATACCATTAAACATCAAAAGCACATTTGAGCTCATTTTTAAAGAAGAAAAATAAATTTAATGGATGCCAAAATATCTGAAAACGAGCATGCTTGCCAGGATTGTGATAATGGCACGTGGGTGTTGAGGGATTTTCAAGGTGGTGGCAAATATTAAACAAGGTTCAATCTTCTGCATAATCAAATGAGAAGTGCTCAGGACTAGGAGTTAGGGGACTTGGGTTCTGGTCTGGGCTCTGCTCCAGTTTACCTTTCTTCTTTTCTTTATGCAAATATTCTCACCTGCCTCTGCTCTGTCTCCTCATTTATAAAAAATAGGGTGAACTGGATGATATCTAAGACCTAAGTATAAAATTTCATTGCTGCCTTTGATTTTTTTTGTAGTTGAAGTCTTCCTCTGTCGCCCAGATTGGAGTGCAGTGGCACTCTCACGGCCACCCCAGCATCGACCCACTGGGCTCCGGTGGTCCTTCCAACTCAGTCTTCCATGTAGCTGGAACTACAGGCACACACTACCATGCCCAGCTAATTTTTGATTTATTTGTAGAAACAAGGTCTCGCCAAGTTGCCTGGGTTGTTCTCAGACCTGCAGGCTCAGGCTGTCCACTCACCTCGGTCTCCCTAAATTCTGGGATTACAGACTGAGCCACCGAACCTGGCCACTGTCCTTGATTTTAACATGGACAGTAAGTAAACAGGATAGGATGACCTTAAATAAGACTGCAGCCTCGATAGCACAACAAACATTCAGGACAAAAGTCACAGAAAATTAGCCACTCATCTCAGTCTCTTATCTCAGACATCTTCAGGATGTCAGCTCTGAATGCTTAGAAATCCCTTACTAATGGACTGATTTTTTTTAGGTGGAGTATTGACTGTCATTGATACCAGTAGCAAAGCACTAATGGAAATGCGGAGATGTGTGAGGAGGTGATTAACTTGAAGCCAACACAGTCAGTGGAGGAGGCAATTTGGGTTCTCATAATCACTTGTACAGCTTCTCCTTCATTGTTCAGAGCTGAAATGAAATATGCCTCTCTCAACTAGCATTTCCAGTCATGTGAGGCTTAGCAACAGCTTTAACTGGCCATCTGCTTCAGTTATTATTTTCTTGATTAAGTGAGGCCTGGAATATGATTCTACCTAGAACAATCCAAATTAGTAAAATTTACTTCTAAAAATGCATAGTGATCATCTATTAATCACATACTATACATTGCATTTCATTCAAAGGTACCCATTTTTGCATTTTAATATCTCTGAGTGTGGTAGTATTTATCACAGATGACATCTTTCAATCCAGATTTGTAAGCCTTTTGCTCTTAGTGGTAAATAAGATACTATTTCTTCTTACATTTAAATAATATCTTTGATTTGATGGGTCATAGTATTAACCTGTATCATCAGATATGATATAAGTTCCTTTTTTGGACAATATTTATAATAGAGACAGAAAGTCTCCATTAACATGGTTAGGGTGTGGAACACAGAAAATTTTGCTAAGAATAACTCTTCCACAAATTGCAGTTCATGGTTGAGTCAACCTTCTCATGCCACTGCTCTGTAGCCCTCCCTGCTCACTTTACTAGCTAGTAAAAAGTGTTTTTATAGAATTAGAACTCTTTAAGTAAATGGATTTTCCTTTTGCAAATACACTTTCCTACAAGAAAATAGGTGTAAAGCACTTAGCCCAGAGCCTGACACAGAATAAATGGTAACCATAAAATGCCTTCTGGGTAGAGCACTTTCTAGCTAAGTGCATGGATTTTGTATTTCCATACTTATCCCTCTGTGAAGGTAGCTGTCTCTCACTAGGGGTAAGTGAAGAGCCAAACTTCAGCATAGTAAGTCAAATTACTGAACCATTCTGAATATGGAAATAATTAGGCTCTAAGTTATAGATGACGTTTTATCATTTGGAAGTATTTTTTAGACTTACAAAACAGTTGCAAAAACAAAATACCTGTAAATCTTTGTCTTAGACTCCCCAGACTAACATTTTCAAGAAGCACGGTGCCATTGTCAAAACCATAAAATTAACATTGATACAATAGTATTTGTAATTCAGAAATTCATAAACTTTTTCTGTAAAGGTCCAGGGAATAAATATTTTTTGACTTTGTTGTGTGTAAGGTTTTCATAGCTAGTACTAATTTTTCATTGGAGCATCTATAGTAAATGTTTATAAGAATGATAATGGTGTGTTTCAAAAGTCTTCATTGTAAAAATAGGTGACCAGACCATCTTAGTTAAAATTTAACAGTTCTCTCACTGATGTTCTTCCTCTGGTCCGGAGTCCAACCCTGGATCTTGTGTTGCATATAGTTGATGTAGCTTCTTAGTCTCTAATTTGTAGCCGGTTTTTAGTCTGTTTTTATATTTAATAACTTCAAAACTTTTGAAACCTGTTGGCCTGTTATTTTATAGGCTGTATGTCAATTGGGGTTTTTCTGATATTTCATGGTTATATTTACATTGTGCATTTTCATTATATGTAACACAGAAATGATGTAGTGATTGTCTCTGTACATTTATCAGGAGGCACATTATCAGTTTATCCCTTTATTCGTGAAGCTAATATGAATAATTTGATTAATGTATCTGCCAGGTTTCTCTACTGTAACATTTTTCCTTTTTCAGTTGTAATGTAAAGTTACTATTTTTCCCTTAGTAATTAACATACAGTGAGGCACTTTGAGAATGCATAAATATTGTTTCTCTTCAAACTTTTGCGCATTAATTTTAGTGTCCAGTGATGACGATTCTGTCCTTGAACAGTTAATATTGTGTTGTTTGCTAAATGGTGTCCTTCTTACTTCATTGTTCTTTCTGCATTTATCAACTGGACTTCTACTGTTGGGGGACATGCTTTCTCTTATTCTTTATTTATATTGGTATGAGCTCATGGCTTCTTGTTTTATGCTTTTAGTTAAATTTCCATTGCTGTCATTGTATATTTTGTTTTTCAAAATCATCCATTATTTGGCTGTTGGGAGGCCCCTGCAGTTAGTTGGTGTATCCTTTTGAATGTCCCCATCACTTTTAAAAGCACTTCTCCTATGTTATATGTCCCAGTCCCTCTCAGTGAACAGAGCTAGAAAATATATGTTCATATGTGTGCAACACACATACATGCATTTGTACATATTTCTAGACTTATCACTGTATATATAAAAATCCACAAGATACTACCAATATCTCTCATTTTAGTTCAGTACAACAGGAATCCACCTTTTTCCTATTCCTTTATTTCTAACTCCTTTTCCAGTAAGAAAGTTGACTCCCATTATATATGATATGCTTGCTAATTTGTTCAATTGAGCAATTAGAAAAAAGTAATTAAAAAAATTCTAGCCCATACTCCCATGAAAACAAGACTACTATTTGCGTACAGTTATTTGTCTCTTTAGTCTTAAGTTATAGAATCAATGTGCTATTTACAAGGTCTCATAGGTTACTTTCCCACTTCAGTGTGTGGTAATGCTATTCATTTATGATAGAGCTAGTTTCATTTGTTAATGGTTGTATGCCATCCTCTCATCTTTATTTTAATTATTGTATAATGTGTGAAACATTACCATATTTCTAAAGTCAGAAATATATGAAAAGTTTATAATTGGAGAAACCCTCCCATCCTGTGTGCCTCAATCCCATTGGTTCATTCCTACCATTCAGTTCCCATTTATATCTTAGATGTAACCATTGTCGTTAGTGTTTGATATATCCCTCCTATGTTTCATTTTGTACTAGTGAGCAGACACATGAATATTTTGTATACACCCTTCTATCTTCAGCGGTAGGGAACGAATACTCATAGTTGTGTGTGTGTGTGTGTGTGTGTGTGTGTGTGTGTGTGTGTGTGCGCGCGCGTGCGTACATGTGCCATTATTTGCAATTGTAAAATATTGGAAACAACCAGGATGTTCATGCCTAAGAGAGAGGTTGAGTAAACTATTGTACAGACACATAATGGAGTGTGATGTAGCTGTGACAAAGAATAAAGATTTCTATGAACTAATAAGGAGATAATTTCAGGATATAGTGTTATCTGAAGAAAAAAGCCATAAGGAATAGTTTTAAGAAAAGATTTCAGCTAGAAGCCCCGATAACATGTGCCTCCACACACTTGTTTTTCCACCACTTTTTTGCCCCAAATTCTCTCATTGGTGGATTATCTTTTTAGGCTTGCAATTTTAATGCTCCCATCCCCACCCTTGCAAAAAGTGCAGTTGTGAGGAATAACACAGTTACCAGCCACAGTCAGGGGAGATGAAGGGTTTGAGAACTTTCTTGCTCAAAGATGGCAGGAATAATTTCTGTAGGCATCAGGCACTGGTAGAAATGGGGAAGGGATCACTGAATGGGATAGAGAGTCTTAGTACTGAGTAAAATGGACAACTTTTCTTTCTAGAGGTCAGCTAGGTTTAGTTCTAGTAAATGCGTTGATTGTAGCTTACTGAGGAAAATAAAGCACAAGAGTTTAATGAACAAGTAACAATGCAGAAGCTCTGACTTAAAACTTTAAAGGAAAGTTTTCAACTGTAGTTTATATTTCCTAGCCTGTCTAAGAACCATTTATGGTTTTGGGAAAAGAAACAGAAGAGTAAGTCAGATATCACAAATAAGAATAAAATATCTAGCTATAATAAACCACTGAAACTAAAATTTTAAGACATTTTACACTCTGCTCACTATTCCAAAAATGTTATGAATTTGAGTAGAATGGGAAAGAGAGAGAGGACCCAGGAGGTACTCTTATATGGACTCATGGGATACTCAGCTAAAACATAGGCATACTTGGAATTAAATCTCATTTAAATTAACTACTTCTGTATTTATATCTAACCCAGACATCTTGGAGTGCCTGAGGGCACATAGGTTCCTCTTCTCCCTCTCTTTTTCCTTTTCCCTTGCCCTTCCTCCAGGAGAGATGCTAATGCACTTCTGTTGCCCTAGGAACCCCTCTTTCTCTTGGTTTTGTGCACGTGCTTTACTTGGACACCTGTTCCCACCCCAAACATAATCCCACTTATTGTGAGTACAGAAAACTTAGTCTTAAAGTCTTAGCTTATACGTAATTTCTCAGTTTTTCTTGATCCTGCAGAATTGGGTAGAGTTTTCTATTTTGTATTTGTTTTGTCAGTGCATCTAGCAAACTGTCTTGTATTTGCATACATAATTGTCTACTTACCCTTTCTCAAACATCTTTGAGTACCAAGGCTATGTCTGCCGTATACATCATTATATTCACCCAGAGCCATATTCACTACCCACAAGCTACTTCCTCAGTGCATGAAATCACCAGTGGTCCAGTGATTTAGGATATTAGATAACGTAAGTTCAAGGTTTTCCTTCCTCAGAGTAATTTAGAGGTTATAGATATGATTGAAAGTGTATTGGAAGCCGGGCTCGGTGGCTCAGCCTGTAATCCCGCGCCTTTGGGAGGCTGAGGTGAGTGGATTGCCTGAGCCCACGGGTTCGAGACCTGCCTGGGCAGCGAGACCTCATCTCTACAATAAAAATCAAAAAATCAGTCGGGCATGGTAGCGCATGCCTGTAATTCCGGCTACTTGGAAGGCTGAGGCGAAAGGATCGCTGGAACCCAACAGGTCGAGGCTGCGGTGGCCGGAAGCGGCCACTGCACTCCAGTCTGGGCGACAGAGTGAGACTCCAACTCAAAAAAAAAAAGAAAGTGTATTGGAAAACAGTTAGAAAAAGAAAACAAGGTTGCTATAGCATGATTACCATCATTTAAGATATATTACATATTCTTTGTTTCATGGTAGATAGCTTGATAAAAATCTTAATCACCTAAGATTAATGGAAATTATTTTCTTAGCTCATGTCATAATAGGGATCATTAGTCTAGTGCTGTCTTTTTTTCTATAGCTCCAAGTAGGATAAGATTAATACAATAATTTGAAATGTGTAGTTATTTGACATGCCTGTAGTGGTTATAATTTAGTTAAGAAGTAACAATAGGCTTCAGATCTCTTGACTTAAGATGGTACTAGTAATCTGTGATTACAGAACTGCATGGAACCTGTCATCTACTACAGCTCTTCAATGCGAATATCTTAGAGGATATCATATACAGCATTTCCAAAATAATCACAGGTCACTTTTTCCCTTTGCCCTACAACTGAGCACCTTCTAGAACTAGTGAGTGTGTATTACTACCTACCTACCTACCTTCCTTCCTGCCTGCCTACCTCCCTGAGGGAATGATTCATGTGTTCTTGCCACCTCCTCCCTTTTCTCTTCCATTAATTCCTCTCTGTCATTAAACTTGCTTTGTTTGTTTAATATCTTATTTCCTCCCTACAGAAAGAAGGAGAGAGAGAAGAGAGGAGAGAGAGAAGAGGAAAAGAGACATACAGATTTCAGATGTACTTTGTTGCCTTTGCAGGAACTTTGATCCTTCTCAGATGATAACCTGGTTTATATAAATCATATTTGAGGACCAGTCTGTTGGTAGTGGATGTGGGAATATACCCCTGAAATTTCCCAAGGAGGGAAAAGCATTTGTAATTATTGGAATCATAATAGAACTATCAAATATGCATATCTCAAATATGTAAACTCTAAAAGACTTCAGTTCTGTTTCTGTAATTGTATAAAATAACAAATATAAAAATAGTAAAGTAAAAAATTAAAAATATGGCATTAGAGACATCCATAAAACAAAATAGACCAGAAGAGTGAATTTATATTGACAACACTTGAGTTTGCTTCTACTGGCTCTGTTTGGTCTCCGTAGCTTGTTCTATGGAATGAGCCCAACCAGTTAATCATTCTGTCATGTGGTGTGGGACAGAACAAAGAGGTTGCCCTTACATAAGTCATTTACAATGCTCTTTGCTCCTTCCTTTCTCTCTGCCTCATTTGTTTCTTCCTTGTCTCTCTTTGCTTCTCTCTACATCCCTCTGTTTTTCTAATTTATTAGCAGCATGTTTCCTGTAAAGTATGTCTGTGCTTACGTTTGTTTTTAATTGGAGGTAGTGGTTTAATAATGTTGTAGAACAAAACAGGTCATGTTATGTCCATTAAGTGATGTATTCTCAATGACTCATGAAAGAAAGGAAGAGATATGAAAACTGGTACAACTATAATAAGAGTATTATTTAGATTAAAAACATCACTTTGGTTAATTTGCTGTTGATCCCAATTTTTGTTTTGAAAAATTTCAAACCTATAAGATTATGAAAGAATAGAACAATAAAAACATGCATTAGAACTTCTCATTCAGATTCATCAATTACTAACATTTGTTCTGTCTCTCTTGAACAGACACACACACGCACAATGATTGTTTTAAACTAACCTATTTTAAGGAAAGTTTCGTATATTTTTAGAGTTGATTCCCATATGCTTCAACCTATATTCCCTGCTAATAAGAAAGACATTCTATTGTACAGCTGCCATATCCTATCACACTCAGGAGACTTAATGAAAGTTATTTACCAAAAATTTTAATATGAATTTAGAAATATAACATAAATTCAACATAGTAGAGATAATATATTTATACTATGGTTATATACTATATCAAAAATATGTGTTATATACGAGGGGGGACCCATAAAAACTTGGAATTATTTTTTTGGATGGCAAGCCCCTTGTAGTACAGACTTTGCCAGCTGGTATCAGTGTACCAGCTAGCATTGTTGTGAGAAATTGTGTTGCTGAATGTTCAGCAATTTTTGACCAAAAAAACGGCATAACCCTTTTGCCCCACGTTTCCTATTCACCTGATCTCGTCCCAAGTGATTTTCTTTCTTTCTTTCTTTCTTTTTTATTTTTTGAGTTGGAGCCTCACTCCGTTGCCCAGGCTGGAGCGCTATGGCAAGCTCACGGCCAACCCAGCATCAACCTGCTGGGCTCCAGCGATCCTTTCGCCTCAACTTTCCAGGTAGCCAGAACTACAGGTGCACGCTATGATGACCCGGCTGTTTTTTTAAAATTTATTGTGGAGATGAGGTCTCGCCAAGTTGCCCAGGCTGGTCTTGAACCCATGGGCTCAGGCAATCCTCTCACCTTGACCTCCCAAAGTGCTGGGATCACAGGCTTAAGCCACCGTGCCCGGCCTCCAAGTGACTTTTCTTTTGTTTTCACAGATTAAAAAGTCCTCAAAGGGAAATGTTTTGCTGATGTGGAGAGAGAGGTGAAACAAAAAACGGTGGCAGAAGTACTAAAAAGCTTCAAAATTGATGAGTTCAAAAACTGTTTTGAGCTGTGGTAAAAGCATCTCGATAGGTGGATTGCATCAAACGGAGACTATTTTGAAGGTGACTGAAGCTTAAACATGTAAGAATAAATACACAATTTTTTATAAATGAGTTCAGTTTTTGGAGGGGTCACTCCTCATATATTATTTATTTGTTATGGAACGAATGTTTGTGTCTCCCTAAAATCCATATTGAAACCCTAACCACCAATGTAATATTATTTGGAGGTGGTCCCTTTGGGAGGTAAAGTTAGATAAGGTCATGTGGTTTGAGCCCTTGTGATGTTGGTACTCTTAAAAAAGAGATGCTAGGGAGCTTTCTCACTCTCCATGTATACACACAGAGGAAAGGCCATATAAAGACAGTAAGCAGTGACCAATTACCAGGCAAGCAGAGAGCCCTCACCAGACCCCGACCATGCTGGCATGCCAATTTTGGGTTTCCAGCCTCCAGAACTGTGGAGCAATCAATTTCTGTTTTTTTAAGCTACCCATTCTATGGCATTTTGTTATGACAGTCCAAACCAAGACAGTATTACATAATATGATATAACCATAATATATATAAAAACCATAATAGTAATATAGATAATATTTTTAAGGCAATATATCTTTATCTTACTTTACACACATTTCATCTATCAATGTATGACTTTAAAGCTCAGAAAAACAGTGTTGATGATTAGCATTCTGTAATTAAATGACGTGACTCACAGGCCGTCTTTCTCCCTAAAGGATGAGCTTCTTACGATCAAGAATTACATGTAATTCAGGGTTCCCATGCCATTCATCTTTGTATTCTCAGTTTCTGCACAATGTTGTGTGGAGTGGTGGAAAAAAGGTAAATTGGGCTATAATTTGATCTTTCAGATTTTAAGGCCTTTGCAACGGAATTCAAGTAAATACACACTTCAGTGATAGTGCTTTTATAATTAAGTAAAAAACAGTAATAGTGAATATTTATGAAGAGAATTTTGACAGGTATTCTGTTTTATTATTAGAATTGTTTGTTTTTGAGTCAAGGTCTCACTGTCGCCCAGGCTAGAGTGCAGTGGCATTATCACCACGATCACGGCTTATGGCAGCCTCAACCTCTTGGTTTCAGGCACTCTTTCCACCTCAGCATACCAAGTAGCTGAGAATGTGGGCACTTGTCACCATGCCAGCTAATGTTTTGATTTTTTTTTTGGTAAAGATAGGGTTTTGCTATGTTTCCTAGTCTGGTCTCAAACTCATGGACTCAGGCAATCTGCCCGCCTTGGCCTCCCAAAGTGCTAGGATCACAGTTGTGAGCCACAGCACCTGGCCAAATTTGTGAATCTTCTGTCTCAATAGAATCTTTGTGAATCTATTGTCTACTCCAAATTTGTGAATCTTCTGTCTACTCTTGATTTGGTCTAATAGTACTGACGGTTTGTCTTGTTGGCTGTATCCATCCACAGATGTGTCCTGGGAAGCTCTTTTTATTTTTCTCTTCTAACTTGTTTTCTTTGTGTTCCTCTGTCCTGAGAATAGGTATGATGGTGGCTGTGGAATGTTCTATATTCAACTCTAATTTGCCTCCATATTTCTGTCTTCCTTATTTATCCTAAGAACAAATTATAATGAGCAGACCTGTGTTTCCTGAGCTTTTGTTTGGTAGGGATTTCATTAGATCTTTCTATGTCATCCATTCCCTGTATAATTAGTATTTAGATTACTGATGGTATAAGGAATGGAGAATTAAACCCACTCACTTATTTTCTGGGTCGTAGTTTTCTTTTCTGGCTTTATCTTTGGAATCTTTCTCCTTCCTATATTTTTTTCTTTTCCACTCTAGGGAGTATTACATGTGAGTTTCCCTTTCTTCTTTTCTTCATATTTCTTGAAACTTGAGGTCAATTTGGTGACAGCCTTCTTATGCAGAATTTTTAAGAAGCTAGCACACTTTTGGGGGAAGGCTTTCTTTAATTGAATGCTATCTGTGGTCTTTTCAACTTGAACCTAGTGAAATATGACTCTGTGGTAATCTATAGTGCAGAATAAATAACATGTATTAACTATGGCTACTCATTTGAAGGAGAATTTTCAAGTGGAAAATCAAAAAAAGCTTGGGTGCTCTGCCATGGCATATGGCAATGCAAAGATAAAGAAAAAATATAGTTTGTAGTAACAGATGGATTTGAACCACACTTGAATCTGTTGAATACTTTTTAATATTTAATTTACAATGAATTTTTAATATAGCATTTAACTAAGTGTTCTGTCATATTCTTTTGAAATGTATAAAGCCTTGTCAAAGTAATTGTGTCTAGGAGATCTCATATGAATATTAAGTGTTTAAAATTAAAATTGTTGTTGAAAAAATGGTGATTTTCCCAAGATTTTTATGGTTCACTTATATTTGTGCTGTTTAGAATGGTGTTTCTTTTTTTTTAACAGTCTGTCAGCTTCGTGTTTCCTGTTAGTTATCAAAAAAAAAAAAAAAAAAACAAATCTAAATAATGAAAGTAACTCTTAGCCATGGAGATGAAACACAGATGAAAGCCATGCTGAGACCATGGAGTCCATTCTGTTTGTCAGAATGGAACCAAGTACCACAATTGTTTTTTAACAATATAAGAAATTATGGATGTAGCATAATCATAGTTACTATCATTCATGAAAATTGACTGAATAAATGGAGTAACTTAGTAAGTTGTCAAGCAGTCTAGTCAATCACATCTGAAGAATCCCATGGATACTTTCTATAGAATTATTTAAAATGCACTTATTGAAACATTTCATACAAAATTATTTTTAATTTTTTAGAAAAGTATATTAGGGTTGGGTGTGCAACTCACACCTGTAACCCAGCAATTTGGAAGGTGGAGACAGGAGGATCGCTTGAGGTCAGGAATTTGAGGCCAGCTTGGGCACCACAGAGAGACTCCAGTTCTATAAAAATTTTAAAAAATATATAAAAAATAGCTGTGCGTGATGGTACATACCTTTACTCTCAGCTACTCAGGAGATTGAGATGGGAGGATCATTTGAGCCCAGGAGTTCTAGGTGGCAGTGAATCATGATCATGACACTGCACTCCAGCCTGAGTGACAGTGTAAGACTTGCTTATTTATAAAAAAAAAAAAGCGTACCAGAAAAAAAAAATGTGTACCAGATAGTAAAGTTGGAGAACATAACTGTGGAGATGTGTTCTGATTTATATCTCGTGTTGCTTTGCCATTGAATTGGTACATCTCAATCCTGATTGTAACATCTTCCCACTCATTTGTTAGAGAAAAATGTAAAACAGTGTTCCTACTTCTAGGTCTAAACTTATTATTAATAATTACTTCCCTTGCATTTGATTATACTGTGTATTGTAGCATGTGTTGGGCTGACATTATCATTTAAAAAAACCTAGGGGGTGAAGGGGTATACAGACTTGGAAAGCTCATTAAGAATTATGACTGAAAATCAAGTCTTTGTCTAGTAAACACCTGCTATAGGAGGGAATAACATTGATTGAAGGCCAGTTTTTCTGGTCTGGTAAAAGGAACTTGAATCAAGTTGTGGTTTATTATGCATTCATACTTGTTATCACTTCAAAAACTTGCTGGAAAACAAAACGATTCAGGTCCTAATTCTTGTAGCCTAAGTCCCTGGCCATTTTTTGTGCATTCTTTTATAATTCTGAGTCCTAGAGGGTTTTTTGTCTGTTTGTTTTTAGTTTTATTTGCCTCACTGTGTATCATGATATTTCTGAATAGTGTCCCACAAGAGAGGAGATGTTTAAAAACAGTTCTATATTCCTTTTTCTTAATTAGGACCTTGTGGATATGACTCTTTTGAATAGAACCAAACAAGTATAAGCCATGAACAGTTGTCTAACTGGGTGGGTTATGGTGGAGTCATGGTGACTTATTATCACATACTTTTTGGGTCTTTGATCTGAAGCTCTGCTCTGAGTCTAGCTCCTCCTTTTAGTTTTTCTCCCACCCTGAACCATTTGATAATAACATGAG
This sequence comes from Carlito syrichta, assembly GCF_000164805.1. Lineage (NCBI taxonomy): Eukaryota > Metazoa > Chordata > Mammalia > Primates > Tarsiidae > Carlito > Carlito syrichta. The sequence continues at coordinate 24,216 of NW_007247717.1, read as the reverse complement.
AAGATGTGTTATTTGATTTGGTTCAACACTAGTGTTTGACTCTTTGGTACTGTTTTAACCTTGTACATTTTAGGGATTCTTATGCCTTTGTAGAGAAGCAGATGAGCCTATCCTCTGATAGCCATTGTTTGATATTTTAACCTGAAGCTTCAGGATGAAAAGGAATAAGCTCCCAAGTTCATAATGGGTCAGTCTAAGCAATCCACTCATATTTCCTTTGGGTGAATGGCCTCTTTGCCTATCCCAATGAGTGCCAAAGACTATTGAGTCTTGGAGCCAATGCTTTGCTTTGTTTTGGGGCCAGGTAAACAGAATCTCAATTTCCTCTGCTTGGTCTACTCCTTCTCATGCACTGGAGGGCAACTTAGATAGTCTTCCCTGGTGTATTTCTTGTATGGCTTCCTATGTAAAAATGAATAGCTTCTCTAGTGCTTTGCCTGCCCTGATTCTGTGAAGGACAGCAAATGGCAATGTTGCATCACTGAAGAGTTTTGCTTTCTAAATAAATAGGAGTGCAAAGTGAAATGAATTTTGAGTTATATGTGCCCCACCGTTTGGTGACATTACTGCACCATATGGTGCTCACTGAAAGATTTCAGACATACTGGGAAATGTTACCTACTCCACAGTACAATAGACATTTCTTTAAAAAAAAATCCACGTGTCAATAAAGCATGGACTTACTTAACCCGCTCTTCCCCTGTCAGACACTTTCTTTTAACAGAGCTTTTATTTTCTGGTTAATAAGCATCACATAATATGAGCCTGCATGCATGTTTTGCTTGCATTGGAACATGTGCCTGAGCTGGTAAAGATTTAATTACCATATCTGGTGTCATAAAGCCAACAATTCTTGCAACTGAGGAGTCCCTGATAAGGTCGACGGTGTTATTTTGAATTTACTATGTCTTGAGAGCATAAAAGCAATGCATTTAGGCCTGCTTATGTTGGAATGGGATAGAGAGCTGAGAGGAAAGATCAGAGTCAACTATCTGCAGTGGTACACAGTTTGAAAATTTGCACCCCAGAGTTAACTCAGAGTTCATGAATCTATACTCATCTTCACTACTTTTTTCTTATTATAGAAAAATAATGTTGATGAATACATCAGTACAGACACTTCCGTATCTCATTTGAGCACCAGGGTTCCAAAGATCCAACTGATTTTTCTTTCTCTGGCACGTTTTATTTTTCAAAATGGATTGGGAATCATTCCGTCTTAATGGAAGAGATAAAAAAGGAGTAAATAATGTAGATTTAAAAGGCTATTTTTTACATGATGGATTTGCTTTAAAAAATAGTATCAACTTTGTAGAGAAATCATGTTTTTTGTTGTTGTTGTTGGCACACTAGTAGTTTAATATACATCCTAAATGTGTATTGATGATATTGCATTTCAACTGGAAAAATTATCACTGCACCTTTACTTTTACCATAAACTGTTCCTTTGCCATTTAGTACAAGACGTAATTCACTTAAATGATGACAGAAAGTGTGTGTTTTAAATAGAGTTTGTCTGGTGTTCCCAGTCAGGTATCCAAAGGTGATGATGTGATGTTAGGAGTTTAAAGTTGTACTGGTTGATGGAAATTGGAGGAAAAAATATTACTGAGAATGTTTTTTCAAAGGTTATTCAGCCATTTCTGGGAAGGATGAAAAGTTACTATGAAAACGGTCTCCTGAGAGGTTACAAGAAGGTGATGTAGAGCTTAGAGCATACACAAAGAATAGAGAAAGTATGGTAGAGCTAGTTTGAGCATGTAAAAAGACCAGACCAAAAGAGGCTGTTAGGAATTAGCATCATCCTCACACCCATGTTCGCATCTCATGTTTTGTGGTGGGCAGGTCTATGCAAACCTACCCCTAAAGTCTGAGGCAGCTGAGACACTGAAGAAAGAGGATATAAAATCCAGTTTCTTAGAAAGAAGCATTTAATAGGGATTTGCAAACAGAAGTCATGTCTGTATCCCAGGTGGCAGGGATGTGCGATGGAAGATGCCTCGCCATTACCCCCCAGACCCAGAGCTTCTATACCTTAGGGAAGGGTGATTTGGCAGGGATGTGTAGTACCCTTGAACTAGGGTGATATCATGGTTGTTCAGCCTAAGGGGAGGATTTATTGTAAGTATGTGCTGTTTCACAAGGAACAGTAGATAAACTGGAAATTTTGGAGTCCTTCCTGGAACCCCGGGGTTAATCAGAAGCTAACATGGTGGATTAGCATCCAAGATGGAGTTGCTCTAGCCTCCACATCCTCTGTCAGGCATCAGTGAGCTTCCAATTGCTTATTTGTTACTGTCTTAAAAGGATATACTCAATTCCCATTTTATTTATGCTTAATCTTTCTCTTACCTATAAGCGATTATAAATGTGCATCCAGATCTTCATTGATTTATACCTTTGTGAGGCAAGCAGAACTGGTAACAATTCTGGATTACAGAATTTTAGAAAAATGAAACACATTTTATGGTTGTGTTGTGATACATTGAGAATTAAATGGTCATAGTTTTGCTGGAGATTCTTTGAGGTTCTGCTTTAATGAGGAGGTAAAAGCAGTTTTAATTAGCAGATCCAATTTTTATATGTAAATGGACCTTCTAAGAATAATGAAAAAATTAGTTTTATTATTAGGAGTTAAACGTTCTTTTAAAAATATTTTCTATGTTTTTCATTTTCATAGTTGATTTTTTTAAAATCATGGATACTATAAAGGTGGACTTCAGCTAAGGCTTTATATCCAAATTATTAAAGGCTGTAATGTACAGTTGAAATTAAGTTTTCTTATCGGGTAAAATATTTTTAAGTACAATCAAGAGTGGAGAAAAAAAAAATCTTTATTCACTTTTAGGGTTATTCCACCTCTCCCACATTGAAAGGTGAAGGAAAAATAGCTCTGTGAGTTTGCTGTTTGTATAACCTCTGTCCATAGTGGAACCACAAAGCATTTGAAGTAAAAAAGTGTCTGTTGTCAACAGTTTTTTAAAGCAATGAAGATAATTAGCATGAGTCACAGAAGTATGCCTTTCTAATGTTCCACACCTTGATAATTGCTACACTTGCCGGTGCTAGGGAAAGAGAGAGAGGAAAAAGAGTGTGCGACAGACTCCACATATGGAAACCAGGGATGGTTAAGAAACCCTCCCCCTTCAGTTGAGCTTTTATCCAAGGACACCATGCACACAAAAAAGAAATGCGAGTTACAGTTCAGACCAAGCTCAATGATGGCAAACCACAGTCCTCATACAATAACAGTAGTAACAAATAGGATTAATGGTGTTGGCTTTACAATCTATATTTAATTTTAGCAGTGGAATTCCATTTGTTACAAATCATGGACATTTTAGAGAAAGCAACAGAATAAATAAAGGTCATTGAGAATTTTCTTCTCTAATCCAAACTATTGATTCAGTTGAATTTCATGGAGTCTGCAGTTCCTAAAGCTACAGAGGAATTGCTGGGCAATTGAATTTGTCCCATTAGTTCAATTGCATTTTTTGAAAAGAGGAATTATATATTTAATCCTTTTAGAGTAGGAGCCCAGGGCAGTACTTAGAATCCCAAATGCTGATCATTTTTAGATTTTCAGTATAATGCTGTTTTCAATATGAAAATTACACATATTTTACCTCTTTGTACCCTCCCACCTCCCAAATCTCAGAAGAAAGTTGAGACTTTCCCAGAAGTTGGTTTGGGCCAAATATACTATATATTTAATTGTGCTAAAAAAATTTCTGTATTGTGCATTTTGGATCACACCCACAGCCTTACCACATTCTATCCCAAGTAAAATAGAAATTATAAAAATGAATTAAAATGTGTTTAAGTGGAGCTATTTAAAGTATAAGCTGATTATGCTATCACTTTCTTGGGGGAACCCTTTGATTTAGTACAACTATCTGTACCATGTGCTTGCTCTCTGCACTAGTAAGCATGTAAACATACTAGAGAAGAGGGTTGTGTATGAATTTTAAGCCATTTCTGAAAGATTTTATTTAAAAAGAGAACTTAGCATAACTTAAGAGAATAGGCTAGAGACAATTTCTATAGAATGAAGTATTTGTTGAAGAAATTATGTTGGCTTATGAGATGTTCCATATGGTGGGACAGAATACCAGGCTCAGGAATGAGTGAGAAAAACCATTTGAATGGTGGCTAGTTTGTTTGGTTAAGAAGAACCTGGGATCAGGTTATATGTTTGTGAGGAAGCATGGCTATTTGGAGAAGGGAGTGGGAAGCAGATGCCTTTATGCAGGTTTATGTCATTGATAAATAGAAAGAGTTGATAAAAACTCGTGGGAAGATGTGTCCTACAAATCCATGCCTCCTTTGATACTCTTTGGAAGTCACTCCCTAACTCCAGAACTTTCAGTGACTCCTTATGCCTTGACAATGGAGTCTACTCAGAGCTTCTGTACTTGATCCTAACCTTCCTCTACAATCTTCCTCTAGCCAGCAACCCTCTTCCCTGCCCCTCTGTTCATAGTAATTCATCAGTCAGGAACACTCACTGTCACCCCACCATTAGTCTATGTGTTTACCATTCTCTAAGGACCAGCAAAAGTCACATCTTCAAAAAAAAGTCCTTGACTACCTCATCTTAATAGTGCTGTCCTCTTTTCTTTTTGCCCTTAGTAAACTTAGGTTGTCGTTGATTGACTGCTTACCTCTCCTTATATATTTATTTTAACCGAAGTGTTACCTTCGGTTGGATGTGAGACAGATTTTTCCATAAAATCACCAGTTAGTACAACATTTTGTCTCCCTCTCAGGTCATCTTCTTCAGGATGCCTTGTTTCCTAGGAGATACTCCTTGTGTAGCTGTATGAATCATGGCAGACTTTCATCACAGCACTTTTTTTTTTTTTTGGCATCCCAGCTGGCTCTGGGGCACAGTGGTCTTTTCACTGGTATGACCAGGTGAGACTCTTTTTTAGGACCTGGTTCTGGCTCAGGTTTGGAGTGACTGTTGTCCTGTGCTGTGGCAGTTCCAGTGTCCTATCTGCATTTTAAATCGTATAGGAGCCTCCAAATTCTGCTCCCACTGAGCATAGCTTCTGTGAGCACAGCAGGCAGCACCAGGGCAGACAGTGCACACTGAGTCTCTGCAGGTCCCAGGCTTAGGGTTATTAAAGCAGAGTGTTTCTGTAATTGCAGCTCAGTAGGAAGACGCCATGCACCTTCCAGTCTGCTGACCCCAGCGTCCTGCTGAGCAGCCTGGGAATGTATCTGTAAAGCAAACTTGGAATGCAGGGACAGCTTGAGTTCTTTGATTCATCTGCCCTTGTCCCCTAGTTTATCTGTGTTTACATGGAAAGGCGATGATATAAATCAGAGGACTCTCCAGGTGAGACACAGTGGATACTGCTGGATCCCTGTGACATCTTGGGCCACTTTTTTGAGGAATTACCAAAAGAGTCACATCTGGACTCTTTTTAATGTGCACTTCTTCTGAGTCATTCCGTTTGCTTTGAGCTTATGGTTAGTTTTCCTTCTGAGAGAAGTTGTACTATTGTATTTTATGTACCTTGTTTCTGTTTTTCCCTTTTATCCTTTGTTCTCTCACACTATCCCAAGCATTCCAGTGTCATTCAGGGCTTCTGCAGTCATTGTGCTATCTTCTGATACAACCAACTTTTTGTATAATTCTTAGTTCCTAGTGATTGGTTGATTGCAAATCACTTAGTCTGCTGCTGTCTGGTCACTCATATCCTGTCCATCTATACACCAAAATCTTTAGTGTTTTGTAAAACTATTCTAAGAGGATAAGCAATCTGGTCCCCCAACTCTGCCCGTCTCTTTGTCTAAAATGCCTCATGACAGGCCTTACTAACAAATGCTTTGTACCTATTGGCCCTTAAATAAAATGCATCTTTCAGGTACAGAGACCTGCATGAGAGTCATTTTCTGGTGCACTGTAAGTTTTCTCTTGTAATTCATTTTTCACTTGGTGTCAACCCTCTAGTTGTCTTACAGTACTCCCCTGGAGTATCCAGGCTCTCATGTATGCTTCAGGCATAGAAAAAGGACTTGCAGACCCCAGTTCTGCAAGGTAAGCCTTGGATGTCACTCTCAAATCACAATGAATATTTCGAGCCTAGGGTGGTATCAAGAAGTTCACCTCCTTCATTTTGCCTGATTCCAAGTCCCTTCCCTAACCTGTGGGTTTGCTCCATTCAAGTGTCTCCTGCCAGAAGTGCAAATCATCTTTTAACTCCAGTGCTCAACTTTTTTTGTTTTTGGCTGCACCTGCCTGATCCTGGCCTGGGCTCAGTTTCTCTCCCCTCCTGGAAGCCACATGGCCACTCAGGACATAGAGTCTGCACTATCAGTCCCTTAGTTTTTGAACTCACTTATTACTGTATATTGGGTAGTAGAAGCTCTAGAGAGAACTGATTGAATCTGAGTGTTTCTGTTATACACCTGGATTGTAAAGGTGCTGTGGGATGACAAGGTGCTGTGCAGGAGAGATGCAGAATGGAGCAGGTGTAGCTTGGAATGGGAATGGTGGACTTGAGAATCTCTGTGGTAGTCTCAGTCAATTGCCTTCTCATTGTGTTTCACCTGCGCTGATAAAAAGCAAAAGGCAGAGTCTCTTGTTGTGTCAGGTGCAGTAATGGAGGGAATACAGCAGGTGTCCTGATGACTGGGAGAGCCCTAGAAAGATGGATAACTGAAAATTCTCGAGTCTTCTGTTTAGAGCCATTTCTCATGTCAAGAAGAATAGGTATTTCTTTGGATTTCCTATACTTTTGATTGAGGAAATGAGACTAGTAACATTAGAGTGGTGATTTGTTGAGCTGAGGAAGGAATAAAAGTCATCTCCTTCATCTTCTCATTTGACGGAAGATAACAGAAGCCTTGAATGAATTTACAAAGTCACGTAATCACTCAGCGAGGGAGACTGACACCCTCTTTAGTGTCCTATAACACTGCGCAAATTGCTTAGTTACATTTTAGCCCAATTCCCACCATCCTACAAAACAGTTTGCCTTTGTCTTTTCCCTCCTTTTGTAAGTGACATACAAACTGACCCTCAATACTCCAAGTTGGCGATCTTAACATCTTCATCCTTTCTCTTTCTACCCTAAGAGACTAAGCCACTAAACTGAGTTGATTCTACCATATCTAGAACTGTTATCTGTTCTCTCCCTTCCATTGTCTTTGCATCCTTTGTTGGCACTTCTGCTTGCATGGTCCTTCCCTAGAGCAACGTTCCCTGACTTACCTGAAGTGCCCCGCCCTAGAGCCCCACAACCAGATCCACCTCTGTAGTACATCTCTGTGTTCCTAAACCTCTAAGTCTCCCAGTATTCTCTGTTGCCCTAGACTATCTACCCAAGAACCCAGGTTAGAAAAACTGAGACTTAATGAGGGGAAAGCAAGCACTACAACCCATTTTTATACAAAAGTTCATGTGAGGAGAGTCAAAGATTAGTTTTCCATTGTCTAATAGCCTAAACAATGTACACTTTGACATATAAGGCTGCCATTTTTATGTACATTTATATGTTTTTAAATATTATCTCAGTCTACTTAGGCTTCCATAACAAAATACCATAGACTAGGTTACTTAAACAACAGAAATTTAGTTGCTGCTGTTCTAGAGGCTGAAGTGTCTAGGATAAAGGTTTCAACTTGAAAGCAGCCCTCGTCATGCTGTGTGCTCACATGACCTGTTCTTGGTGTGCAGGGAGAGAGAAGGGAGAATAAGTGAGCGCTTGCTCTCTAGTCTCTTCTTATAAAGGCACTAATCCCATTGTGGGGTCCCCATCCTCATTACCCATCTAAACCTAATTATCTCTCAAAAACACTACCTGCTAATACTATCATGTTGAAGGTTAGAGGTTAAATGTATGCATTTTGTGGGGGGGGGAGGACACAGCCATCCAATTTGTTATACACATACATACAAACATGCGCGTACAACCCAATGTACATAAATGTATATGTGTATGTATTTGAATATATTATACTATGGGGCACATGAATGTTTCCTCATATTGGAAAGAATATTCTGCTTTCTAAGACATAATCTTTTATTTAGGAAACTGTTGAAATCTCTTTGTAAGAGATACCATTTAGGGTGTGATTTTATTAATATTGATTATTCTTTTTATTATAATTTCATGCCGTTAGGATTCTGACTTCTAGATTAAAAAGCTGAAAGTAAAGCTTATTTAAACCTGATTTCTTCAAGCAGGGAAAGCACACTGTTTCCTGCAAAAGTATAAATTAGATGATATTGGATGACTTAGGATCTTATACAATTGAGAATGACATGCATTGACAATTAAAGCAATATGTTAGTTAATTGGTGTATATTGTGCTCATACTGATACTGTGTATGCCTTGGAGTCATAGTTCTTAAACCTATAGCAGTTTTTTACATACACTTTGGAGAGAAGTAAAGAAGCCCTGAAAAAAAAGTGATTTGTTTAACATCGCACCTCCCAGAACCCTGCTTGCCATCCTCTTGCTTAAGGCTCTAAACCTTACCTTCTAATCAACTGGAAAGTTCACTGAATGATGAGTAGAAGGAAGCTGTTGTATTTGTGGATGGATACAAAGGAGAGAGAGAGAGAGAGTTAGAGAGAGAGAGAGAGAGAAAGGAATATACTCTTCCAGGAAGAATTATTGACCTAGTTAAATATATAAGGTAGTCAAATTGGTATGATAGCCGGCATTAAAAACCACCTTCTTAAATGTTCCAAATGAGTGGAAGAGAAAGCGCTTAGGAATTTGAATGAGATCTGTGTGGGTTGACTGGGGTGGTTGTGAAAGATTTTATGGAGCAAATGACACTTAAATTTTGCCTTTAGAGTCCAAATAATTTATCTTGTTCTTTTTACCTCTGCCTATCCAGGCCCTGAATCCCAGGTGATTTATAACCATAGACTCACGTTGGAGAGGAATCTGCCAGCCACGCTGGCTGTGTTAACAGATCCCTTCCAGCTATTGCCTCACACAAGTCCCTTACTCAGTGATTGTGCTTTCGTGCGAGCCTGACATAATCACCAGCTTTGGGGAGGAATCTTCCTCAAGACTCAGCTGTGGGCACAATGATGTGTTTTAACTATTCTTTTTTAGAGTGAGTCGTTTAATTTGAGAGAAGATGATCTATATTCTTTTAAGTTTCATTAAGTAGTCATTAGAATGCTTCAACCATGCTTTTTTTTCCCTCAAGTCTGAAGCACTGCCATTAGTTTAGATAGCACTTACTAAATTTTTAGCCCTGCCAAGCCGCTATGGCAACAAGAACTATTGAAGTTTGGCTCCTTTGATTCTAAGCATAAAGTCTTTATCACAAAGCATATAGTCACCCTGAATTTGCACACTTGAATATAGGTTAGACTTAGCAGAGCCGGGTCTTCCTTTCCTCTTCAAGCTTTCTCTTCACAGATTTCTATGCTTTTGTTTTGTGCCAGAGTCTCCATTTCATATTAAATCTTCATTAACTTAAAAGGTGAGCGGCTGTATTCCAGCAACACTGGCAGGAGAACCCCTTTGAAGGTTGGCTGTAATATCAAGTGAAAGTGTTACAGCATTTTGAAAGTACCTATTTGCCTTTTGTGATTTTTTAAATAACTTTGTGATTATGGACTATTTCTGCACAAACACATTTTTAAGTAACAAGTGCCTGAAAATGTTGGTGCAGTAGACCCAACACAAAGCAATCTTGAATAACCTTGAGGAGTTCGCAGTTCTGCACTGACTAAGATAAAATCTGTCAAGGTGAATCGAAAGGCATCTAGAAGGCTGGAGTTTGAGGTTCTGTGTTTTCCCCTATAGCGGTTGATGACATTTTTCGATATGTAACTCAGGCCAGACAACTGTATTTCTTACCCTGCTTTAGGTGTCTGTGATGTCCTTAACCAAAAAAGAAAAGAGCATTGGAGAGACTTTCTGAATTGCCTCAAGTCATTTTTTCTAAGAGAAAACTGAGCTTGTTCAGGGTCCTTAACTTACACAGTTGTGAACAAAGATGCCCCTTATTTTTTGACTTAAAAAATTTAGTGCTTCCTTGTGCTGATTTGGGATTTTAAGGATATATTATTTATAAAAACTGCAGTATTTTATTCACCTTAAAGTTTACTGGCTAAAGTACTTTATCTTTTGTATTGTCTTGAGACTGAGCTTTAATATTTCATTGGTAATAAATTCCAAAAGATGAATAAGAATTGCAAAGGAGGTTTTTGCTTTGTAGATTTATAGTGACTCTGTCTGGACTTGGCTCCTGCTGTCATATCTCAAGAAGGGCATTAACACTCGCAAGCTTATGCATTGCTTGGAGCCTAGTACGCTGGTGATATTCTGTCTGCCCCTGGACTGTGACCATGGCTTTGATGTTTCTGTGGAAGTTTGTATTTTACTTCTATATCCTTGATCATAATTACTTCTCTATTTTATAGATATTACCAGCATTTTGCTAACCCTGTTATCATCTACTTTTAACTGAAAGTCCCAGAAATTCTGTGCTATAATATAGCAATAGGCACAATAAACTTCACATGTTGTATGGACCCTGGCTTAAAATACTCCCCAATGTGAAGTGTGAAGAATGTGCATTTGGTGATGACCTGACAGTCCTTTAAAGTTTAAAGGACACTTTTATATCAGTGATCACATTTAAGCAATTCAATAAGAGGGTAATTTCCCATCATCTTGATTCCATAGCTAAGGAAACTTTGTCACAATGACATGAAACAATCCAGCAGCTCACCCTTAGTAAAACCAGAGCTCAGACCGGAACTCATGCTTTTTCACTTCAGGACCAGTGTTGCTTTCATGAATCTGTGCCATTTCCTGTCTACCCATCACAGACAAACGTTCCAGTTAAAAATCCTCATTAAGGATTAGGAAATCTGTATACATAATATGGTAATTAGATCATGCCCTTGAGGAGCCCACAGTCACAAGGAGGACATGAAAATTACTAGGCAACGTGAGAAGTGTTATTAGAATTAGATAATTATATACCCATTCCTTTGAGTCCATAGAGGAAAAACTGATGGTTGTTACCTGAGAGGTTTCCAGGGGAAAAGATCTTCCAACAGAGGCTCAGACAATGAATAATCAGGTAAAGGGCCTCTACGGTAGGTGAGATAGATTGGGCAAAAACGTGACAGCGGAATGATTCTTTTCTGTAGTTGATCATAGGATCATAGGAAGAGGTGTAAGAAAATGAGGCCAACCAGGTGGACTTTAAATTTCAGACAAAAGCTTAGCTTCCAATGTATGACCTCATTTTGTACTTGAAATGTCCTTTTAATTTGTATACATTTAAAGGGTACAATAGAGTTACATGGGTATGTTGCATAGTGGTAAAGTCTGGGCTTTTAGTATAGCCCTCACTCAAATAATGTACATTGTACCCATTAAATAATTTCTTTTCCCCCACTCCCTTCCTACTTCTCTACCTTTCTGAGTCTACAAAACTCCTTAATTTTTTAAATAAAGCTAAGTCTATCACACACTGAGATGTGTGATCGTGGTGAAAAACCAACATTTAAAATAATATGATCTTAATAAATCATGGGTTTATTTATTAGTTAACTCTATTTTCCACAGTGTTTAGAACGGGTTGTGCACATAAGATAGGAGCGCAATGAATACTTGATTTGACACATATTGCACACTAAAAATGTGGGTGCATCCACATGTAAACATTCAAATGTGCCTTGTCTTATGGTGCAGTTTATCGCTCCTTCCTCCCTATTTAAACTGGAAGGTCTTGAAGGCCATCTTGACAGAGTAAACTTTCTAAAGTCTTTTGCTTCTTTCTAAAGTCTTTTTGCAACCTTCTAAAGTCTTTTGCTGTTTCTGTGGTGGAACTTTGCTGGTCTTCCCCTAAGCATTTTTGACGGCCTAATGAAATGCAGAATGCTTAATCAAAGTTACAGATGGTTGCAATTGCACAAACCCAAACTGGGACAAAGCGAAGAAAGAGGTAAGCTACTGACCCACATTTATAGATGGTGCTGATTAATTAGCATGTAAAAATTTCCATTAGTTTATTTCTCATTTTTTAACTTGTCAGGCCTTGTGAAAATAGTTGCCATTCAGCCCTCCAAAGGGTAGGTTTTTTTGCCTACTATAAATGTATCTCTGGCCTTTGTTATGACTAAAGGTTTGCATTTTTAGGTCTGTAAGTTCACAGCAGTCTGGCAGTCATGTGGGAGTGTCTAGGCACCCCAGAAGGTGTGGGGCTGAGCTTTGGAATTTGCATGAAAGGGCACTCAATTAAGTGGGAGCCCTCTGTGAGAGATGCTAATGATGTGAACCACATCTAGAACCTCCATGCCATATGTTGAAAACGCATCCCACGTGACAGTCTGAGAATGCTAGTGTAAAGTCAAGGAGACCTTGACAGGAAGCTACTGTAACAAGCCACTTCTTCCTTAGCAAAATTTTCTTGGCTTTGCCAGTGCTGTAGAATCATAGAAATTAAGTTTTCCCAAGGTCTATTTAATCTGAAGATCTCACCCATCCCTTCCCTTTCTGGCAGCATGGGGATTGCTCCTTATAGTTGAATCTCTTGTTCTTTGTCCAGTCCACTTTTAATGATGTGTGTGATAAGGTATTGATCTTCCCTAGAGCTGAATTTCTTTTGATTTGTTCAAGCTGTCATTCTGCACACAAACTGTGGTAGTGTCTTCTTGAGATTCTTGCACCACCTGAATCCTACATGCCACCAATCTTTCAATGGGCATGGTTACTCTATTAGATAGAGTCATACCTGTTGCTTTGTCTTCACATCTCTCTGCCCACCTGTTTTCAACAAAGACAACAGTAGGTGCCATCCTCATATTTATGCAGACATTTAGCTGCTGTATAGTTATGGGTGATTGTCTTTTTTCAAGCTGAAGTTGTCTTTCATGGTTCACAAAAATTTCTTACATCTCTAACCATATGCAACCAAAAAAAATTTCTCTGATTTTAGTAGATTGCCTTAGTTTCTCTTTGAAATATGATTTCTTACTATCTATAGTTGATTAACTTTATTGATTCACATCTCAGTCACATCCCTATAGTACAGAATAATTGTTGTATATACTCAAAATTTAAAGAAGACCTTTCTCCATTTGAAATTTCAGCACTCATGCCCACTTTAATTTTGTTTTGTTTTGTTTTGTTTTTGCTTCTTTCTTGCCAGTCTCTCTTTTTTTCAGTAAAAATTTCTAAGAGGAAGTATAATAAAGACATCAATCACCAATTTTCAAGCCACGTAACCCAAACACTGTCAGAACATCATGTGCTCAAATTTAAAGATGAACTTTCTAATAAGAAATTATTAAAAATGTTAGCTAAGAGCAGAAATATTGTCTTTCTTTATGTAAAGTAACACACACACACACACACACACACACACACACACACACACACACACACCAATTTAAATAAGAAAATCACTCAGCCCTGAGAGCCTGTGAATCAACCGCTTGCTTTCCTAACAACAGTACCTCATTGTTTTTTTTAACTGGAAGATTTAGTGATTTCTTCTGTTAATTATTATTATTTTTTTTTTGTAAAGGGAGGTTCAGTGCTGTAAAAGGGAAATCGACTAAAAGCCTGAGGAGAGAAAAAAAAATGTCTAGGTTGTGATTTTGGAAGAGCTATCGCTCTATTGTTAACCAAACTCTGCCTGCACCAGGTGCACTGAATCTCTGACCTCTGAAAAATTGTTTGGATTCCCCCCATTTATCTTGTTTGAGCAGTAAAGAAAGTATAATTGAAGAAATGGCATTGAAGAGTATCCTGAGTTGTTTGTTATCAAAATGGCATGCAGAAGGCTTTCCACATTAAATTTAAACATAAGAAATGGCTAAATCTGTGACTATGGGAAAGGGACAATTTGAGCTTACCTATGCTTTGAAAGCTCTGCTAGAAAATGATATAGACAAGGCTTGCTTTACTTGATCCCCCCGCCCCTACTCTTTTCTGAAGGTTATGACGAAGGGGAGTTGAAAATTAGAAATGAGAAGTGACTTACGTTCATACAGGGGTGAAATGTGATTATTGCAGTTTGCAAATGATGGTGAGAAGAAATTATCCCTCTGCTGTAGTGACAGTATCAGCATCATCCAATACTTGTTAGAAATGCAAATTCTTGGGCCCCTAGGTCCATCTGATGCACATTGAAGTATGAGAATTCCCAGCCTGAGAAGTTTCAAAGAAAAGCTTCATTCCCTAGTCTCCAAAGTACTTTTTTCACTTGCTGTCAGATTATCTGTTTGCTAATGCTGGAATGTTCTTTAACATTGAATAAGTACTTTGAGTAATTAAAAGATAGTAGAGGGACATATACAGTTGAGATTCAGAATGAGGGCCCTTATCCTGACTACCTGTATTTGACTCCAAGCTAGGCTATGTGGTGTTTGTGCAACACTGAACAAATTCCTTAACCTCTTTGATCTTCAGTTCATGTGTTGTATGTTAGGGATGGAGCCCTGATCATCATATTGCCCATCTCAATAGGCTTTGCGAGTACGTGTGTTTAGAGACAGTGCCTGGAACCTAGAAGGTATGCAATAAGAATTAGTCATTATTATAATTATGACTAACAAAAATAATTTTGAAAGCGTCTCTATGTATTTAGTATTATAACAGTGTGTAAATTAATGTTATCTGCTTCTTTTTTGAAAAAAGACTTTGATAGCCTAAGAAATTAAGAAGAGAAATAATACCAGGTGTTTCAAAGAGCAGCACATAAAATTGTGAGGAAAAGGACAAGAATGGATAAGGGACAATACTGAAGTGGAATTTCCTTCAGTCCTGTTTAGAAGTCAGTTTCTTATGAGGAAGGAAGACTTGAAAATAGTTCCTCCCCCTACTGGGAATATACCCTGAAGAACACAAATCACTCTATAAAAAAGATACCTGCACACATATGTTTATCGCAGTGTTGTTCACAATAGCAAGAACCTGGAAACAACCATGCTGCCCATCAAAAGAGGACTGGATTAAAAAAATGTGGTACATATACACGATGGAATACTACACAGCCATAAAAAAGAACAAAATCATGAATTTCGCAGCAATCTGGATGGAACTAGAGTCTATAATACTGAGTGACCTCTCACAGAAACAAAGATCCGAATATCACATGTTCTCACGCATATAATGGACCTTGAACATCCAATGTAATACTATAAGAAAATGACTGACGGTACTGGGAAACTATGTGGGGGGAGGGGAATGGGATTAACAGTAGCAAATATCTGTTTGGGGATGGGAAAACACCTCTTATCAACAGGGTGCCTGAATGAAACGTAATTGTACACCTAACCCTTAACTGTACCCCACAAAACCATAATAAAAAATATTGATTAATTAAAAAAAAAAAGAAAATAGTTCCTTTTCCCTATGTGGCCAAGAGCTGAACCTTCAGTTCACCATAATTTAAGCATGTTCAACATGTAGTTATAAAAGTAGTGTGTTTCCTCATTTTCACAGATCCAGGGGTTTAGCTTAGAATATTCTACCATCTTGCAATAGTAGCCTAACCAGAAGTGTTGTATGGTCAAATAGATCATGGGCAAGTAAATGACATGACTATAACGTTTGGATGGAGGTTAGTGCTAATACTCATCTACAGGCATATTGTCAGTCAATTCAGTGAAACTCAAACATATTTTCTGTATAATCTCCATGGGCACTGCTGTGGCTATAAAGATGTATGAAAGATAATTCACACTGTCAAGATTCTAACATGTTTAGCGAATATGTATGTGCACCCCTCAATATAAAATAAAAAATTAAAATTAAAAATAAAATTAAAAGATTTGAACATGTTATTTTTTCTACATAGTTGTTATCTTTTGCTTTTTTGTTTATCTAATTATTGACTTGAGAGGAGCTGGTTTGCTCCAGAATGTATTTGAATAAATCTGTCCTTGGAGGTGAAATTCGGGCATTGATAGGGGATTTAACTTTTAGAGATGAAAAAACTATAACTGTCTTGCTGAAAGCCTAAGATTTACTATCTTAGTAATAACGAATAAGGCATTTTTTCAAGAGACTTCAGAGTCTTTTAGAGTGAATGAAATGGTTCTCACTGAATCTGTTCAAAGTTCATTGGTGTTGCTTTTTATGTTTCTTTTATGAACTTCAGAATTGACAAGTAATTTTGAAGCCATGTGGGGATGCGTGTACAGTTATTTCTTACCTAGTTAGGAACAAGTTTCATCACATGTTTACCTGTAGTTTGTATACTTGCTACACATTAGAACCACTTATGGAATTAAAAAAAATACAGAAAGTTGAGTTTCACTTTTGGAAATTATGACTTTGTAGGTCATGTTTTGTCCTGGTGTCTAATGGACATCTAAGATTGAGAAGTCTTGCGTTATTCCTGATTTTTGTTACATATGGTCTTCTAAACTGTAAAGAAAAATAAACGTGGTCGATGCTCTCAAGTTTTAATGTGCATGCAAATCACCTGAGAATCTTGTTAAAAAGGGAAGGGACCTGGGACTCTGCATTTCTCAAAAGTTTGAGGTGAGTAGTAATGGACTAGATCACAATTTGTGTTTTTTTGGGGAAACAATACCAAACCATGGGTGTAATTAATAAAATATTGATGCCTGCTCTTTAACCTGTTTCTCCTATATTTTTTCCCTTCCTCTTTAATAACAAGCAGAAAAGAATATTATGATTTGCTAAATAACTTGCCTTTTCTTTGCATGATTAAATATATATTACCAAGGCTGCAAACTATTTTGCAGTGTAGAAAGGATTTTGCAACCATGGTTCACCTCCTTAATGGAATTCCAGAAGTTAATGTTCTGACTGATTAAAAAAAAAAAAGTCAGTCTTGTGGGGTAATATATAGAAGCAATGAGGAGTTACAAGGAATGGGTTAGAATAGGTGTATGACTATTCAGATATAGTTATTTCTGCATAATCATAATCATCATTGCTTATTAACAGAAGATGCCTGTATGTTAAACCCACCTGTTAAGAGAGCTAATTTAAAATAGGTTTGAAAAGTTCTATATACATAGTAGGTTATCAATAAATTATAGTTATTACAATACTTATCATTGTTACTATTATTGACAGATAAATGATGTCAGTGTTCATTTTTTTCTAAGATCTTTTCAAGAGTACTTTCTCAGTGTTGGTTACGATATTTAAAAAAAAAAAAAGAGAGAGAGAAATTCCAACAGAGAATCAAAATATTTAAAGGATATAATCTAAATTAAATATCATAAAGACTTTTTTTTTTTTGAGTTGGAGTCTCATTCTGTTGCCCAGACTGGAGTGCAGTGGCCACTCCCAGCCACCGCAGCCTCGACCTGCAGGGCTCCGGCGATCCTTCTGCCTCAGCCTTCCAAGTAGCTGAAACTACAGCATGCGCTACCACACCCGGCTCATTTTTGATTTATTGTAGAGATGAGGTCTCGCCAAGTTGCCCAGGTGGGTCTCGAACCCGCAAGCTCAGGCAATCCACTCACCAAAGACTTTTTAATGTAAAATTGCTGTTTTTGTTAAGTAAACACATAGAAAAGAAACACTTTTTATTACTTATTGATAATACGCTGGCATTTCATTAATCCTAGCTAAGTCTCTCTAAATTTGCTGATGTATATATTTCATTTTCAGATATCACATTGGCTTTTATGAACTAAATGTTCATGCTCACTAGTAGAAACCTAGCTCCAAATGACATGTAATTTGGATGTAGCGAATTAGAACGGTTCTTTATTGTCATCTGAACTTGTTAAATGAATGCATTGGTGTACCCCCTCTACTCTGAGTTAGAAAAATAAAAATAAAAACAAGAATGAAAACTAAATTTACATGCAGAAGTTGGCTTTTAGTGGTAATGTCCAAATATTGTGAGACATTCTATGGGCCTTTTAGTTTTCTGTGAAGTTGGAGCTTGTATTAGGCTGAATTTTTATGCTTTCACTGGTGGTAATTAAATCTGGAAAAGAGGCATAAAGGATGTTGTATGCTTCAGGCATAGGTGGAACAGTCTCAACAAAGATATCTGTGAAGAAACTGAACCTGATTCTGTTGAGGTAAGACATTTGTTCAGCCTTAATATGAAACACCAGGCTGTGGAGAGGAAAAAAGCCATCCGCTGGACTTTCCCAAGGAAGATTCACAGAATTCTTCTTCCCCATCATCTTTTCCCAGCTCCAGATTGAAATTCCTCAATTTTGTGTAATGCAAGCCAAGTAAATTATTTTTTGGTGTTAGTCTTATCCCAGCATCACAAATACATCTGAAATTTGGGTGTATAATTTAAAAAATAGAAAAAATGTATTTGATTAATACACATTTTTATTTCTATAATTATATTATTATATTTCCCCTCCTCTGCTTAGTAGGAGTCTAAAGTATACTCTGGGTCCACATTCCTTGACTTTTACAGCTATAAAAATAAATTTTCAGTCATGCCAATGCCCCATGTTGTGTGGAACTTCCCTCATAAGAGGAAAGAAAAAAATCTGCTGATTAAGTAAAGTTAAGTGTAGTAGTCTTACTGTAGCAGAGGAGAATGCCAACTTGAGGAGTTTTAATAGTCTTTCAAAAGCAGTAAAACAAGGAAGAATATTAGGTGAAAAATCTGGGGTGAGTGATTTTGGGGCAGGTCTTGCAAAGGGAGGATGGTTAGGATTGGCAGTTCTTGAAATAAAGACTTTGGTCTGGTGGGCACAATGAGTTAAGGGGCTGGAGGTGAATATTGATGAACAAGCTATTAGTCTTGCTAGTAAGTAACCTATTGTACTTGGTTTACAGTCTTATTTTTCGTAAAAAAAGAAATATTTCCTTTTATCTGGTCCTAGTATTCTTTAGCCAGGGACTAGGGAGTATAATCTGGTCCCAACATTCTTTAGCCAGGGACTATAATGGCTTTAATTCTCAAACTTAATGGTGAAGAAATGATTTGTATTAGTATACTATTGGTGCCATAATTAATTACCATAATCATTGTGACTTAAAACAACACAGATTTCCTTTACAGGTAAGATGTCTGACGTGGATTTCACTGGTCTAAATTTAAGCTATCTATAGGGCTATATTCCTTCGTGGAGCCTTTCTAGGGGAGAACCCATTTCCTTTAACTTTCCTACTTCTAGAGGTTGCCCACATTCCTTGGCTAGTGGCCCCCTCCTCCTTTAAAATCAACAAAATTGTATCTCTAATCATTCTTCTGAAAGTTACATCTCTGCTTCTCACTTTTAAGGACACTTGTGATTATATTGCCACAACTAGAAATCCAAGATATTCTTCCTATTAGGATGCCACATCCGCAAAGACCCTTTTGTCATGTAAAATAACATATTCACAAGTTCTGGGGACTAAGATAAAGACAGCTGTGAGAGCAGGGGAAGGGTCGTATTATTTGGCCTACCAGATAGAAAATGAATTCCACAGAATTTGGAAAAATATTCTATTGCAGCTTTTGGCTACCAGAGTGACCTCATGGTGCAAATAACTTTTTGGGATGTGTTTGTAAGTTAGCATTTACTTGTATTCATGAAAAGCAAGAGTTGTAGTGCTTATCCTTCTTGGAATTAGGATGAATCTCCTTGCTATTGGAACACTGTGGCCCTCAGGCACCTGGATCGTGCCCTGCCCTCCGCCAAATTGCCCAAGAGAAGGATCAGTTCCGCTGAGGGGGTCGCGAAGGAGGAAACCAAGAGGAGTTCCGTGTGCTTTTCGGCTAAACCTGCTCCTGCAAAAGTGGGAACGAAGCCAAAAAAGGTGGCAGGAAAGGATACATCTTCAAATGAAGAAGTGCAAGCAAAAGAAAAAAGGAAAGCAAAGGAAAAACAGGCTGAAGGGGTTAAGCAAGAAACTAAAGAAGAGTTAACATTGGAGAAAACGGAGAAACGGAAACAGGAGAATACAGCCTCTGGTGAAGCCGGAGAGAAAGAATCCAAGTCTGAATAATATCATATACCATGTTTTATCAGTGGGCCCTGACTCCCTTCTTATACAATCCAGAGGAATATTTGTATCAACTATTTTGTAAATGCAAGTTTTTTAGTAGCTCTAATAACAGTTTTAAAAACGAAGGAATCCCATCTCATCCCATTTGTGAAGTGTAAATGCTTTTTTTTAAAGTGGTGAAATCATTCGTTGGTTGTTTTTTGATACAACCAGAAAACAGTGTGGAATATTGAATTGCAGGAGGCTCTGACTGTCTTGGGTGACAGCTTAACATTCCATGTAAAGATGGGGGTTAGTTTTTATATACTATAATGCAAATTATACTAAATGGCAATATGGTTCACAGCACTGCATTTAAATGTCTTGAACATTTAAAATTAAGTCTAGTCCCATGTCATTTTTTAGTAGAAGTGTTTCCTAAAGGAAACCACTCCTTGGTCATGATTCTCCCTGTCAGAATTGTGTGTGCTCTGTAACATCTTTGGTCATTGTAGTCCTGTTTTCCTAATAACTTTGCTAATGTGCTGTGAAAGATTGAAAAATCGAGTATGCTGTATATATGATAAATTGTGAATTGGTGGGATGTATGTAGCAACTTATCAACGTTTGAAGTTAGTTGTATTGGATATCCTCTTAAGGAAAATTTCCCCCCAAATTTTAAGCTGGAAAGCCACTGGAATAATTTTTTTAAAATAACGATGTGTGGCTTTTTAGATTTTCGGTACATATGTTAAGAACTGTGTACAAATTGAAATGTGTGTGTACGGATCCTCTATACAATCAATAAATTCAATTATGAAAAGACAAAACAATACTCATCAATTTTGTTATTTTAAAAAAATATTTCTATTTTTTTGAAACCACTGTTCCACTTATTGTATGCTAGTTAGCCCTAAGAGAACAAGAGAAACCTACTTTAGATGATTATGCAAATGTAACTAAATATCTGAATTCCTAATCCTATTTTTTATTCTCTGTAACCTAATGTCTCCCTTGTCACAATAATGTTTCAAATTATCTTCAATGAGAAATGACTTGCATTTAGCATTTTATATGTCACTGTCATATAGATCATTCTCAGTAATGCTTTACATAAGTTAGGAATCCTCCCTTCCTTCAGGCACACTGCAATTAGTACTCACCACATTAAAGAAGTCAACAGTATACTCTTTGCTTCATCTGAAAAGCACCTATGACATGCATGGCTTGGAGTGCCCGACTTCAGTGAATGAAAATGAAAAGAACCTGTGATCAGGGGCACCCCACTACTTCCCCCCCGCCCTTGTATTACCATAAGGTCTTTCAGCTATAGAAGATCTTCTCACTGAATCACAAACCACCACATTACTATTCTGTGCTACTATGTGAGTCATGTTTTAAGGGAAGGGGAAAGCACTTGGTTTGTAACTGACAAAAGAGGCATCTTTTTATGATAGTGTTGAAATAGATTGGGATAACCCACAGTAGATCTTAAACAAAGATCGTTTTAGTTTTAAATTTTGTGTGACTGAATATACACATATAGATTTTATATATATATATACATATATTTGTTATAGGATTTCCCTCCCTTTCCTCTTCTTTTTTTTCCCTTTTTTCTCCTTCCTCCTTCCCCCTTCCCCCTCCTCTCTCTCATCTTCTTTGGGTTTTTCTTTTTCTCTTTCTTTCTCTTCTCAGTCCTGGGAGCTTGCATTACATATATTTCAAGCAAACCACTTAACCACTCTGTCATGGAATCAATACAGTTTGTGTCTTAGGAGTAGTTCTTCCAAAGCAGAAGAAAATTGTATATAAAAGGATATTTGTTATGTAATTTTTTATGCAATGAAAAATTGGAATTTACCTAAATGCCTATCAAGAAGAGTTAAGTTAAATAATTTATGAAAGCCAATGCAATGTTAGTGAATATATGCTGATGTGGAAAATTGCAGAACAATAAAATTCAATTTGTGTTATGTTTATAATGTTCTTGATCTGGGAACTAGTTACAAAGATGTGGAAATATAAAGAGTTGTGCACAAACCATGTGAACTTCTGTGTACATACATTTGCTTTAAATAATATTCATAATTCCATGTCTCTAAGATAAGAATGTGGAAGAATATATTTTTTTAAAATAACGCTAGAATTGGAGTAGTGTTGAGGTTTTTGTTTCCTGCTTTATATACATGTAGATAATTTGAAATTTATGATCAGCATTTATTTTTATTATCTAAAGACAAAATAAAAATGAGGAAGTCTGGTGAGTTGACAGTATATAGCATAGACCTCAATAAAGCTTTTAAAGCAAACACAAAAGCAAAAACTAAAATGGGATACCACCAGTTAGAGTTAAACTAATTCCAGCCTCTATGTCATCTAGATAGCATGAACATTAACCCTTTGCACCCTTGCAGACCAATCAAATGTGCCCTCTCGGGACATAAAGAGATTGCTGGTGGATATACAGGACGAACTTTTGCCAGAGAAATTTTTTCAAAAATGTGTGTTTCATTGAAGTTTTCTATTCAACTTGCATGCAAAAGCAAATAGAGAAATGGAACATGTACTACTGAGATATATGTAAAGAAAAAAAAAATCCACTGGCATTAGGTAGAACGAGAATGTGTGAAATGCTTCCACAGTGGTGCACAGACTGGAAAATAAGTTATATATTATTAATGTAGGAGGAAGAAAACAAGACTACATTGTCTCCTTGAATAGAAAAACACCAAACATCAAACAAATTATTATTGCATAACATATATCAGTGAACCTGAAATGCCTGTCAGTGACTGTTTGACACATCACTACATGTTAGAAAAATGTAAGATACAAAATTTTGATTTTTTTTGGTCATAAATAAGTTTCTTGATGTCCACAATTCCATTTTAAGTCAACTATCATTACAATAAGACAATTGGTTCTAATGCTATACTATTTAATATGAAGTGATTCGTTTTTTATTATTTCATTTAAAAAAAATGGGTCAAGTTGCTGGTAGGTGATCTGTGATATGTCTCCAAGTGCAAATAAAGAAATAGAAACATTTCTGTGTAAATGTGGAGAGGTATTATTTCTCTTATTGCAAGCAATCTTGCCATTTTGTCAGGTCATCCTAGCAGTGAGAAAGGCACAAGGAACAGTTTTTAAATCAAGAGTAATGTAAATTGGATTTTATACTCTTTTTGTGTCTCCAGAATCCAGTAGAGTGTCTGGCACTTGTCACCTAGTATGTGTGTTGGATAAAGAGATGGATGGAGCAAGGGAATATCTCAGCCTCCTTTCACTTTCCTTGGCAACAATTTATTTGATTTTTCTTTAAAAGTGCTTTAGGTAGTTATGTTTGCAAAAATAAGAAGCATAGGGTTATTCTCTTTCTTCGTAGAACTAGTGAGGAATTACGTGGATAATGCATGTCAAGGACTTTGGGAACCTTAGGTTTAAAGACCTTTTGTTCAAAGCAGTGGTATTTTCCAATGTTGAAATCTTAAGGACTGTTTTTATTGTTATTGCTTTCTGCTAATATCTAGCACTCTATCTTAAATATTTTGGCACTTAAGAATGCTATTTGATCATAAAAATGAAGATAAGTTTTGCTTTTCTCTGAAGATTTGACTGTCAGAAAAAAAAACTTAACCAAATAGGGTATTTGCAAATAGGGTAAAAGACAACACCAGTTGAGCAGACTTTTCAACATTGTGTAAAAAAAGAAAGCTAACTAGAAGGTGGTGGGGTGGAGTTATGGTTATAAAGTTTGTTTAGAATTTTTCCCCCTATATTGCTAGAATTGTTACTTTCTTTAGTTAAAGAAGATTTTCTCCAAGTCTTTTGCAGCAACATGAATGGAGCTAGAGCCATTATCCTCAGTGAAATGACTCTGAAACAGAAAGTCAAGTACCACATGTTCTCACTTATAAGTAGGAGTTAAACAGTGGTTACACATGGATATACAGAGTGGAAAAAACATTGGAGACCGGGAGGGTGGCAGGGTGGGAGAGAGGGTGAGGTGAAAAATTACCTGTTGGTTACAATATTCACTATTTGGGTGATGGGTACACTTAGAAGCCTAGACTCCACCATGACATAGTATATGCGTGTAAGTCTGCACTTATTCCCCCAAATATATATTTAAAATTTTTCAATTAAAAATTAAAAAGGTTTTCCCTAACTAATTTTGAGATTTAGTTTTAGTACAAGAGAGTAAATTGGAAATGCTAGAGGATCATGAATAATCAACATACCGTCACTCTAAACTACTCAAAATTCATATCTCTACTTTTAGTGCCGGCTCACTTTCTTCCAGAATAAGTAGACAATGGCTAATGC
>NW_007247716.1:0-6260 GCF_000164805.1 Carlito syrichta | reverse complement strand
ACAGCTATGTCTGGCTGGGCACCATGGCACACTCTTGTACTCTCAGGACTTGGGAAGGCTGAGATGAGAGGATCGTTTGTTAATTGGAGTTCAAGACTAGCCTGGGCAACATAGCAAGATACAGTTTTTATAAATAAAAAAATCAGTCAAGGTATGTTGGCTCATGCTTATAATTCCAGTTCTTTGGAAGGTCAAGGCAGGAAGCAGATTACCTGAACCCAGGAGTTTGAGAGTAGTTTGAATGTAGGTAATTACTTGAGCTCAATTTTCCCCCATAGAAGGAAACAGTATATTGATTGCTGTTTCGATCCATGCCAAGAATGTGAAGTTAACCTTATCTTGTGAAGGATTGAGCGATTTTCCCTGCCAGCCTCAGGCCTCCTCCCAAATCTCCTTTCAGTTTTCCTCCCCTTCTTCATCCCAAATATCACCTCATAACTGCCAAACACACAAGTCCTCTTACATACACACATACCCCTTTCTTCAAACCTGGGTTTCATTCACTGCTGCAGTGCTATCATTTGGGGCATTTGGGGCTGTAAAATCAAGTATTTAGAGTTGGCTGTCTTGCACAGGAGCTTCTCACTTTCTTGTCAGGAGGTCTTTGGGATCTTCGATCCCTAATCCAATCTCTTCACTAGGGTGTGCCTTTGGTCAACTTCTTGCAGGATGGGCCAAGGTGATATTGACAAATGGAGTCCTCCTATGATGCAATTATCTTCCAGTCTTCACGTCACTTCCGAGATCTCCCTCAGCATAGACCACCTACTCAAGCAGATGAGTACAGATACCAACGACTCTGAGCTTGTGGATCCCATTCTCTTTACCACTTGAAGCTGGAGATAAAACTCTTGATGTACTTTCAAGACCACTCACAGTAGTCCCGAGACCACCAGCCTGGAGACCAGGGGGTTTCAATACCTGGCCATACCATTCTATTTCAGCACAGAGCCTTCTCTCTCTGAACCCCAATACCTGAGAGCAACGTTCCTGACCCTGCCAGAGTGGCAGCACCTTGCATGTCACCGTGGCGCTGGCCACTGAATTTTCGGAAGAAGACCCGATACCCAGGACCCAGGAGGAGCAACAGACACCTGCAGGAGAGATAGATGCTGGCACTTCCGAGGAGCCCAGCTGATGTGCTGCCCCTCTGCGTCCCTGGCTTTTTGGCCCGGGGTTCCCAGGCAGAAGACTGGAGACTCACAAGTCTGATGTCAGAGACTCTCTCCAGAGTCCCCCTACTGCTGAGTCCTGATACTCTCTAGTCTTCATCCCCCAACTTCCTGGTGGCAGAGTTGACCAGTGGCAGCCAAGAACCCCATGATCCTGCTGCCTCTTTTGCTCATGGACCCATGAACACTGAAAGCTGGACTTGACCCTCCATTGTGAGATCCTCTGCCCAGGGCAGTCGCTTCTCTGAGGCCTCCTTCTTTGGCCAAGTTTGACCCCCAAAACTGTAGCCACAGTGTGTTTTCAGTAAATTGTGCCTTGAGCTACCCTAAATAATACAATTGTTCACCAAGGCAAAATTCTTTCTCACATGTTTCTGGTCTTGCTGTTTAACAAACAGGGTTGGTCATAGGGGCTGTGGAGATAAGTGAGAAGCCTGTGCAGTGCCAGGACCCAGACAAAGATAGGCTACTTGGAGGCTTCCTGACCTGGGAGTGTGGAGGAAGTTGGCATCTCCAGTGTACGGGGGGGTGAGGGTGGAGGAGGGCACTCTGTGACCTGCGTGGACAGTGGTCACATTCAACTATCCACACCGAGCTGCCATGGCATCCTGGAGACAAGAATCCTGAGTTTACCACTGGTCCCTGAAAACGCACCTGCTGGTGCCTCCTGACCCTTCATCCCCGAGCCCAGCTCTGGATCCTGGGGCATCTTCACTTCCTCTCCCTCATTTTCTCCAGCAACCAATACCCTTCCTCCTTACTTTCTTCCAGACACATCTACCAGCCTCCCTGGGGCCCTAACCCTTCAGGCAAACCCATCATATGCACTTCAAGTCTGGTCATGCCAAAAAAAGCTGACTTTTCCTGGGAAGAGTGTGCCCTTAAGGGGGGCAAGTAGGGGGAGGAGTAGTTAATCCTAGACACAAAGCACAGGAAGAACCAGAAAACGCAGATTTGGTTACTGCCCCTACCTCAGAGCATGGCGCTGCCTCTACAGTCTCCCTTCCTTGTCCATGGTTGCTCTGAAACAGATGACTGGATCCTGATACCACAGAAGGGATAGAACCTCCTTAGAGTGAACTTTCTCCTACTACCAGCATCTACCTCTGAAATCCTAAGCTTTCTGTCAGCAGATCCTAGACCCAGTGGTCAGGTTCACCCTTCAGCCATAGCTGTCAGTTTTTGATGTCTTGGCTCCCTGAGGTTTCTTCTGCTTCTTTGGGTGATACTTTGGGAATTGTCACTATTACCAAAAAGAACCCTGCTTTCTCTCAAATTATGAGATAAGAGAAGTTGTGCCTTCAGAGCATTTTGTAGTCATTTTTTTCTTGGCTTCCTCCTTTCAGGATAATGGTCCTCCAATTAAAAATTACTTTTTCTCACATATTTCTTATTTGCTTTTGGGAAAGGACAGGAATATGAGAGATTATATGTTTGCATGCAGGTGGTGAGGCAACAAGGTGAGATCCAGGAAATTGACAGGTCTGGAGTCAGGAAATGGTGTGGGACTTTGGTGTTTTCCCTTGGCTAAGCAGGGGGCAGGTGATGTGCAAAGGGGCTGCCCAGGAGAAGCATGGCCCATCTTTAAACTTGCCCACCTGCTCTCAACCACAAGAAAGAGACCCAGCAAAAGTAGCATCATCAGGGATGCACCGAGAAATTGACTTAGCCTAGGAAATTCTTGTGCTCCGTTCCCCAGGCTTCTATTCTATGGGAGCCCATGGCAGGATCCTTGTGACATTTGCACTTTCCACTTTCCTCTGCCCCTGCCTCCTTGACTTTTCCTTCATTTAACGGCCTCACCTATCCTGTTCCAAACATACCTATCTACCCAGATTTACCTTTCGCAGGAGCCCTGAGCAAATCTCAGCAATTATACCTTCTGCCTCCTCTAATTAACATCAACCCCACTGCCCAACACCCATAACCCTGGTTACCTGTTCCAAGAGTGCAGGGTGGAGGTTGAAGGCATTAGAGATAGGTTGTGGGAAAATGGTCACACACCTATCCAGCTATATAGGTGCCTCATTCTGATCCTTACTCCTGCCTGGGGGAGATAATCAGGTTCCTTTCTTTTTGTTCCACATTTCCCCAAATATGAATGGGACTACCACCTCATCAAGGTGCTAAAAGGAAGAACTGACTTCAGAAACAAGTCAAGTAAGATGTTCAGCACTTCAAGGGAGAAGCATCTAGGAACACTCTCATTCTGTGATTTCTGAATTCCGAAACATGTCAGGTCCCAGAGTCCTTCTGAATTGCTTTAGCCAAGAGCCAGCTGTGGCCAATAGTACAGGTGTCGATACAGAAATTTCCTCATATACAGAAAATATGAAATATTGATATTCAATCTTAATAGAAATAGAATTACCTGCCAAGCTTTTTCACTCCACATCTTCAAGCGACATCATGACATTTCTTCATTTCATTTAACAAGGCAAATCTCCCAAACAAAATATAAAATTATTTATTTCCACTTTTCCTCTGGTACACATTTCCCAGTTCTTAGTTTTGGCTACCATCATGCTGGACTATTTAATATTAGTATGTGAGTGTGTATACATGGGTGTGTGGGGTTTGCATCTAAGCACTGCCAGTAGATAAATTGTGGGTAACAAGAAGAGGCACATTGTAAATGCATGACATATTTGTATTACTGTATTTTTGTACCAATACAGTACTACTTGCAGTCTATAAAATATATATTCCCCTACAATGTGAAGATCACTGGTAAAATCCCTCCAAAATATATGATGAATTTATGAGAAATGCAAAAAAAAGAAAGCAATTGTTTTCATATATGTGCATTAGCCGGGCTCGGGTTTGGTGGCTCAGCCTGTAATCCTGTGCCTTTGGGAGGCTGAGGTGAGTGGATTGCCTGAGCCTGTGGGTTTGAGACTCGCCTGGGCAACTTGGCAAGACCTAAGCTCTACAATAAATCAAAATGAGCCAGGCGTGGTAGTGCACGCCTGTAGTTCCAGCTACTTGGAAGACTGAGGCAGAAAGATCGCCAGAGCCCAGCAGGTTGAGGTTGCAGTGGCCGGGAGCAGCCACTGCACTCCAATCTGGGCAACAGAGTGAGACTCCAACTCAAAAAAGAATAATAATAATAATTTATGTGCATTTTATTTCCAAACATTTGAACATGGTTTAAACCATCTTTTAAAAAATAATATTTTTTTATATGAATGATGTTTGACTTTTCAGTAAACAGAGAAGCTAAATGTTCCTTGGCTGGGGAAAAGCTGAAAATTCTAACTGATGTGGGTCTAAAGCTGCCTTCAGTTTCTTGTCATGGAGAGCTTTCCTGCAGGCAGCTAGAAACATGGTCACTTGAGCCAGCAAGGCAGAAGGGTCAGAAAGAAGGGATACCTGAGGACAGAGGGGAGGTTTATAAAACCAAATATTCAAACTGACTGTGGATCACCAAGAGTGTCCTTCATAACCTTAATGACATCTGCCCCATGCTCTGCCATCTCCACTGCATTTTCCCAGCTTTACAAAGCTTTGGATCAATATATTGTTTGTAGGGGGGCCAATTGTAGAAAATACCGGTCACGCTTCATAGTCATATTAACGTGGGTGTAGAAAAGCCTTCCCTTTTCATGGTGGGCAGGAGAAAGCTCTAGTCTCAGGCATGAGTCAGTAGACTGTGTCCAGAAGCTAATGACCAAGGAGCTTTATTTGCTGGTGTAAAACAGTCAACCATAAAATTAGGCAAGTCCATTAATGGAAGCAGGATAGGTCTGGCATTCATTCCATAGTGGGAAATCTCTCTCTCCAATCATTTTGATTCTGGCTCTAGTGAAGCAGCTGCTCTTGAATCTTCAGTTACGGATCCACAGTGATATTACTATTAGATACACTTCATGATATTTAGCAACAAAAGGGGACTATTCCATGTGGCAATCTGGACTGAATGGCAATCTGGGTGTCTGCTACAGATCAGAAAATATGGAATAGGTGGCAGAGGCTCCTCAGAAGCAGATATCTGAGTTAGAATCAGCAGGTAAAAAGTGCCCATTAAAGAACATGGAACAAAGTAAATAATGGAAAATAATCAACCAAAGAGCCACATCCTTAATAGTTCTTCCATGGACTAAAGGCATATGCACATAAAAGTGTAAGTAACATATCCCAAGATGTCTTGGTACAGGAATCCACATTAAAATAGGAATAGATTCTTCCTGGAAGAATCCCATTAGTAGTAAGAAAAGCAGAGCAAAAGGGAAGAACTTAGATGATGGTACGGAATTACATAAGATGGGAGAGAATTCCTGTGAAAAACACTGGAAATGGTGGCAAGACCTTAACCCCTTTGCTCATGAGGTATGAAGAGCACAGCAATGTTGAGTCTCCCCATGATTCACAGTAACTCACGTATACACAATTAGAAAAACTGCAATTGTAAGGAAGCTCTGGGCCCTCCTCACCCATCTCAACATGCTGGTTGCTCCTAAACTCATTAGCCTAGCTGATTCTGAAGCTTGAGGCACTGGGATCTCAATCCAACTCCAGCATGAACTTGCTGAGGGATCTGGCTCTAGGCTGCAGGTAGAGTCTGACCTCTGAAAGCAGGCAATGTCTCTTTAAGAGAGTAAGAGAAGAAACATGATTGGTGGAATTTTTCCGGATGGATGTCCCCAGGAGAAACTTTCTAAAGTGAATGCAAATTGCCAGAGAAGAGGACCCAGTCCCCAGGAAACTTCTTCTCCTTTCCCCCTTAAGCAGTTCTGGGAACTCTACTGGAGATTTCACAGTGCCTTCCAGAATTCGGCAACTTTCACCTTAATTCTATCAGGCTGGAAACCAATTTGCAAGGCAAATGAATGTTGCTGTCCCAGGCATAGGAACTGGGTTCTGATGAACTTCCCAAACAAGCCTTCAGGCAATAAAAAGGTACTAAACCGACTCCTTTGCCTTTTGCATTGGCTTCTACCTCGCGCCTGCAGAGTCCCAGCGCGGTTCAGGCGCGTGGGTCAAGCCTGTGGTTTCTCTTCAGCAGCGGCGCCAAGCGAAGGTCGGTGTTGTGGGTCGGAGTTTTCTTGGTCCCTGCCCTTCTCCGTGTTCGGTGCTGGCCAGTGGGTC
>NW_007247715.1:0-11675 GCF_000164805.1 Carlito syrichta | reverse complement strand
CCCAAAGGCGCGGGATTACAGGCTGAGCCACCGAGCCTGGCTGGTGCAAATTATATTTTAAACATATAGTATGTGTGTATGCATATATATGTACAGACAGATGATAGCTAGACAGACAGATAATGTTTCCTCTACTTATGGTCATTTGTTTTGTAGATTTTTGAAAGGAAAGTGACATATGTTTCTCCTTTCAAGTATTCCACTTTCATCCTTATATTATAAAATTGATCTTTCAAAATAATGATTCACAGTATAGAATCATGTGTTAATACTAGCATTATGAGAAAAAGAAAAAAATATGATTTAGAATTGTACTGTGCTTTAAGATTATTCTTAAGTTTGTTAAAGTTTTAACATTTTAAATGGATTAGATTATTCTTTGAATTATCAGATTACATAAGTACTGATGTAAGAATGATTTAGTCTTTATCATTCAGATTTGATTCTGACTTAAAGGATCAATTTAGTTGACATTGCAGATAAACTTTTTAAACTCCAGTTTTTTTCATTAACTTAAAATTGTTCTCTGAATCACTGACTTAAAATGCAAGGAAACAAATGTAATTATTCAGGTTATAATTAATTTTAAAATGTATCTTTTTAATTTGTTTTAGAAACTGAAAGAGTCTCAAGTGAACTTAAGAAAATTAAAAGAGAATGATATCACTTCCATAAGAAATAACATGGAACTCATAATTAAAGATCTAGAATCTGAAGTATCCAAATTGAAAAATACTGGAGAATATTTGAATGAAACCAAAACAGAAAAATATAAGAAACTCTATCAAGTAGAATTAAAGATTAACAGTATCCTTGTCAAACATACTATACAAGTAAGTAAAAACATAAAATCACAGGAAATAAATTAAGCTCTTTAATTTGTCTTAAAGTCATAATTTTTAATGAGACCATTCATGATATTAGTGGGAAGTGAAAGCTAACTAGATCATATAACTTTTGAAAATGATGAATTTTATTTATGAGTTCAGGACCATTATGTCTCTCCCCTATTTTTTGGTTTTACAAGACTTTTTTCCCCTTTAAATTTATCCTGCAGTTAACCTTATCTATTCATCTTTCAGCTAAGCATTTTTGAAGCTTTATCATTTCTGCAGTGGTCTTGTTATAAATTGCATGTTGGCATTTCTCTAAATAGAAATATTAATAACTATTTTTTAAAAGATTACAACTTAGGCCGGGTACCTGCAATCCCAGCACTTTGGGAGGCTGAGGTGAGAGGATTGCATGAGCCCACTGGTTCTAGACCAGCCTGGGCAACATGGTAAGAACTCGTCTCTACAGTAAATCCAAAAATTAGCCAGATGTGGTAGCGCTCACCTGTAGTTCTGGCTACTTGGAAGGCTGAGGCTGGAGGATTGCCAGAGCTCAAAAGGTTGATGCTGGCTTGGCCATGAGTGTGTCACTGTACTCCAGCCTGGGTGACATAGTGAGACTCCAACTCAAAAACAAAACAAAAAGAAAGATTACAACTTAAATCAAAAGGATCAAATGCTACTACTAATTCAAGGCACTTTCTGGCACTCAGTCAGTTAACCTTCCCTGATGTGCTCTTTGGTGTTTTCACTAGAGGCCACCTTGAGGAAATACCTGTATATATTTTAAGACTAAACAAAGACATATTTTTGAAATGTGGAATTATTAACGTAGGGATAAAAGAAAGGTTAATTCACAATGTGGTTACAAATAACATCTTGGTCAGTGTGAGGGGATGTGTGGAAGACAGAAAGAGCAGCTGCAAGTCTGATGCCCTGCTAACAATCTTAGGAACTAATAGCCTTTGAAACTCCTTTAGTTCTTTTTGATCACCAATGCAGCTATGCCATTCTCCCTAGAAGTTGTTGCTCAGCATTATTTTTTGGTGCCAAATGCTTAATTTTTCCCAGATAATAGGTGAAATGTACAAGGGTGGTGAAAACAATTAATTGAAAATGTCTTTAATGGATTGTCTTTAAAAAAAGAAAAAACCCAAAGCCATATTGAGATGCCATCTAATGCCAATAAGTATGGCCATCATTAATAAAACAAACAACAGATGGTGGCAAGAATGCAGAGAAAAAGGAATGCTTCTACACTGCTGGTGGGAATGTAAACTAGTGCAACCTCTTTAGAATAGGGTGTGGTGATTTCTGAAAGAACTAGAAATTGCCCTTCCATGTGACCCAGCAATCCCTCTATTGGGACTATACTCAGAGGAAATCAAATCATTCTTTTTAAATTTAATTTTATTTTAATTTACAGCTTTATACATCTTTTTTCCTTTATTTTTTTCTCTTTTAATTCTTATTTAAAATTGTGAGGTACAATTCAGGGGTTGGTATACAAATATTCACCATGTAGTTACCCTTATTGATGAGATGTGCCACTCCCCTCCCCAAGCAGATATCGACTACTGTCAATCACACCTCCCTACCCTCCCTACCCCTTACCCACAGTTTCCTGCCACTTTCAATTCTTTTCTTATAGTAATATGGTAGTTGTTCAAGGTCCACTTATGAGTGAAAACATGTGATACTCAGCTCTTTGTTTCTGTGAGAGATCACTCAGTATTATAAACTCTGATTCCATCCAGATTGCTGTGAAGTTTATGATTTTGTTCTTCTTTATGGCTGCATAGTATTCCATTGTGTATATGTACCATATTTTTTTAATCCAGTCCTCTTTTAAAAGGCCGCATCATTGGTTCCATGTTCTTGCTATTGTGAACAATGCTGCGATAAACATACGTGTGCAAGTATCTTTTTTATAGAGTGACCTGAGTTAAAAGGAACTCAAATATGCTGAAAAAAGGAAAACAAAGAGCCCTATTACAAAGTGGGCTAAAGATATGAATTGAGACTTCTCAAAAGAAGACATAAAATTTGCCAACAGATATATGAAAAAATGTACAGCCTCACTAGTCATCAAGGAGATGCAAATTAAAACTATGCTGAGATAACACCTAACTCCAGTCAGAATGGCCATCATAAACAACTCAAAAAATAACAGATGCTGGAGAGGATGTGGTGAAAAGGGAACATTTCTACACTGTTGGTGAGAGTGTAAACTACTACAGCCTCTGAGGAAATCAGTGTGGTAATTCCTAATAGTTCTAAACATTGATCTTCCATTTGACCCCACAATCCCCCTACTAGAACTCAAATCATTCTACAAAAAAGATACCTGCACATGTATGTTTGTTTCAGCTCTAATCATAATATCAAAAACATGGAACCAACCATGCTGCCCATCAAAGTTGAACTGGATTTTAAAAACTGTGGTACATATACACAATGGAATTGTATGCAGCCATAAAGAACAAGCATATGTACTTTGCAGTAATTTGGATGGATTTAGAGTCTATCATACTCAGTGGTCTATCACAGAAACAAAGATCAGATCACCATATGTTCTCACTCATAAGCGGACCTTGAACAATTATCCTAATACTATAAGAAAGAGATTGGCAGTAGTGGGAAACTGTCAGGGGAGAGGGTATGGGAGTGGCAGTTGAGGGAAACTGCTAGGGGCAGGAGGGGAACATCTTATATACAAGGGTACCTCCATAATCGATGTTTGTATACCTAACCCTGATTGTACCCTATATCTTTATTTAAAAAAAACCCTCTAAACTCATTTATTAAATGCAAGTATTTGTAGTTGATTTCTAGTTTTAGTTTCTTATTATATATGTAAGGAGTACAACATGTATTGGCATGTTTATACTCAGTGAAATGGTTATTATTTCAAGTAAATTACCATATTCATCATCTTACATAACTTACCCTTTATGTATATGTCTATTGGTATCCTCAAGAATCTAATAACTACAGCCATTCTACAAGACAGAAAGTGTCATGTGTTCAGCAATACTTAATTGGTAGTGATTTCTGTCCCCTCCCAACTTTGTTTGAATTTCTTGTTTGTTAGAAATTGCCTTAGAAATATACGGACACTTGAGAACAATTTTTCCAATTTAATTGCTTAGGTAGACATGATATGACATGGCTTTTGTAATAAAACCCTCTTCAGTGGAAAATTCCATTGACTTTTATGGTAACTTACTAGAAATGTAAGTCATTTGGGTATTATTTAAAGAAAAATGAAATACTAAGCTGTTGTCTTTTGAAATCTTCACAGAACTCATGACAGACTACAAAAACTCCATTCCAAGATTATGGTAGAAAAACAACAGACCACATCTTCAATTTCCAGTCATACTCCAAGGCCAGACCTGGAGTCACCTAGTGCTGGAAATGTTAACAGTATTTTGGATCTCCACAGAGACATTTCTTCCAGAAAAAGCTTAAGTTTCTGTACCTCAGACCTACAGACTTCAAATAATAGCATTGAGAGCAACCAGACCATGGTAAGTTCTGAAACTTTTTTCCTTTGACTTTAAGGTATCTGATATGATTCTTTTTACTTTGGTTCACACTGAGTTGCTTCATTGACTTATGCATGTTAGCTACAGGTCATAATAAGCTATGTTATTCAAAATAGAAAACAAATTTTACAATTTTTTTTGAAGCCCCTGGAGTTGACATTTTTAGGTGTCATGTATTTGTTAACTTTATTCAACAAATATCACTAAACTGATACATTTTAAATTTCTTCAGAAGCTGCACTTGAGTTAGATTTTAGAACTTGTGTATTATTACCTAATATCTAAAGGTGTCTTGGCTTACTTCCTAACTGATTTTTGGCTGTGGCTCAGAACACTTGTAAAATTTCTCTGCAGCAACTCAAGTTTTCCAGCCCTAATCACAAGCATATAATTGACATCCAAACATTTCACCAGTATGGGTGCTTGTCATTCAAAGAAATCCAAGATAGATGCTCCATATGAATGAAATATAATGTAACATTAAAAGGATTGATTTCTGATTTAAGTTAAAAGTTTCACTCATTCTGTCAGTGGACAGGTGCATAGAGACATAAACATGGCTCACTGCAGCCTCAACTTCCTGGGCTCAGGTGATATTTCTGCCTCTGCTGCCAGGTATCTGGGACTACAGGCATGAGTCACCATGCCCAGATAATTTTTTTAAATTTTTTTTGCAGAGAAAGGGTCCTGCACATAGCCTAGGCTGGTCCTGAAATCCTGGGCTCAAGCAATACTGCCATCTCATCCTCCCAGAGTGCTGGTGTTACAGGCATGAGCCACCACACCTGACCATGACTTTCTTACACAGAGAGCAATCTTTACAGCATTCTTTTCTATAGTATTCTTATCTTAATTTTGGTAAAATGTATCTTGTTAGGCAATTGCATGATGGTTTTTAATTTTATTTTTTGCCCCCTGACAGTTTTTAAATAGTTAAATCAAGCAACTATTTGAATTTTCAAAATGAAGTTCACATATGTGTCTTTATGTTACCAACACCTGAATGATCATTAACTAAGATGGCAATAATATCAAGAACCTTTTAATAGCAATTGTAACCAAACAGAATCCCTGATATTCTTCCCACTTAATATTAATGTAAAGC
Source organism: Carlito syrichta (assembly GCF_000164805.1). NCBI lineage: Eukaryota > Metazoa > Chordata > Mammalia > Primates > Tarsiidae > Carlito > Carlito syrichta. Next base: position 6,186 of record NW_007247715.1, on the reverse strand, counting down.
CACATAGACTCTCCATCTCCTCAGAGTTGTAGCAAAAACCTTTCAATCATAGTAAGAATCCATTGCTGGAAATTCCAAAATGAACCCCCAAATGAAAACTTGTAAACTTGGTAAGGAAAAAATATAGTTCAGCTATCTTTGACCCGGTTTAAGATGGTTTTCTGGCATCTGACTAGTTTTCAACTGCAGGAAATTTTAAAAACTTGACCACAGTCAGCTAAGCATAGTAGCTTATGCCTGTAATCCCAGCACTTTGAGTGTTCAGGAGAGAAGGATTGCTTGATTACAGGAGTTGGAGACCAGCCAGAGTGACATAGCAAGACCCAGTCTCTTAAAACAAAACAAAAAAAAGCTGGGTGTAATGTGTGCCAGTAGGCCCAGCTACTAGAGTGACTGAATATGGAGGATCACTGGAGCCCAGGAGTTTGAGGCTGCAGGGAGCCATGATTTTGCCACTACATTTCAACCTGGGCAACAGAGTGAGACCCTGACTCAAAACAAAATAAAATACACAAAATCAGAAACCAAATAACTTGGCACACTAGTATGCACCTATAGTTGTAGCATCTCAAGAGGGTGAGATAGGAAACTCACTTGATCCCAGGAATTCAAGACTGTAGTGAGATATTACTTGCCTGTGAATAGTCACTGCACTCTTGTATGGGCAACCTAGTGAAACTCTGCCTCTGAAAAGAAATACAAAAACTGTGAATACCAACTAGTTTTCTTTGTATCATGGTTATTAAAATATCTATTTCAGTCAATGCACAATGACTTGTAGTTTTGATGATGAGTTCATGGTGTTTTTATTGTGGAGCAAGGCAGCATAGGCCCACGTTCAACCTTGTTTCTTCCCATGGCTTCAAGTCCCATGGCTTCACGTCCTATGTTTTGCTAATCTTTCCTTTCAGTTTTTATATTCTAGTTTAATTCTGGGATGCTTCTTTTCCTATATATCAGAAGTAATTTTATAGTTTTATTGGTTCTGCATTCCATTATGTTATTATAGACCGAAAAATTAAAATTACCTGAATACATACATCAGTGGTTATATTTCTTCACATATAAAATATTTTCTGACATCTGAAATATTAAATATATCTTCTAATTTTATAAAAGGCAAAACTTATTTGGTTTACAATATTTTATGTTCAAGAATTATGTGTGCCTTACACAATGCATGATACATAATATCACTCAGTAAATGTTTAAAAATGTTTTATAACCTGGAAGACTCATTTTTATAGTGAATCATTTCGATTTTTTAAAAATTGGAATCTCACTGTGTTGCCCAAGCAGGAGCACATGGCATGCTCACGGCCACCCCAGCATCGCCCTGCTGGGCTCTAGTGATGATTCCGCCTTAGCCTTCCAAGCAGCTTGAACCAAGCCTGGCAATTTTTTTTTAATGATGAGGTACAATTCAGGGTTAGTTCTAAAAATATTCATTGTGCAGGTACCCTTGTTGATGAGGTGTGCCCATTCAGAATGGCCATCATCAATAACTAAAAATATAACAGATGCTGGAGAGGATGCGGCAAAAAGGGAACACTCCTACACGGTTGGTGGGAGTGTAAACTAGTACAGCCTCTGTGGAAATCAGTGTGGCGACTGCTAAAATTTCTAAAAATCAATCTACCATATGACCCCACAATTCCCCTACTGGGGATATGCCCAGAATCACTCAAATCACTGTATAAAAAAGATACCTGCACACATATGTTTATCACAGCTTTGTTCACAACAGCAAGCACATGAAACCAAATGTGCTGCCCATCAAAAGAGGACTGGATAATTTTTTGATTTATTGTAGAGATGAGGTTCGCCAAGTTGCCCAGGCTGATCTTGAACCCATGGACTCAGGCAACCCACATGACGTGACCTCCCAAAGTGTTGGGATTACAGGCTGAGCCACTTATTTTAACCTATTTATAATTTGACATTGAGACGCTGTAGTTTAAATGGGCACACTTGTTGAGTTAAATTACATATGCGTGTTTTTAAAATCACATCAAATTTTAATTTTAAAATAGTAATAGCTATGAGAGTATATTAACTATAAATATGTGTTTCAGTGATATGCACGTATTCATCAAATTGGTCTCAAAAAAAGAAAAGTATTATTTTCCAACCTGCAATTTTATGTAAAATTTAACAGTAGCCTATCAAAAAATTATAGTTGTATTAGTAAACTTTATATTTATATTTTTGGGGCTTTGCTATGTTATTGATTCCACTGTATTTCTTTTTCCACAGTCTTCTAACTCTTTCTCTCTGTAACGTGGGTATTTTTTTATAGACTATACAATAAGCTTATGAAATCAAGGAAGAAGAAAATTATTTTTTTATTTACTAATAAAACTAACTGGGAATAGCCTTATCATATTTTTTAATAGTTTAGGTTATTTTAAAGATGTGGGGTACAAGTCAGGATTAAGCACATAAGTCATCTAGGTGAAGTTTGGGTCTCCAGCTGGTCACTACATTCTAAGGTTTATAATCAGGTATGCTTTATGTTGTCATGTGCCCCCCCTTCCTTCCTCCCTTGGCAGTGTTCCACAAATGCCAATCCTTTCTTGTGCTATTGTGAGTAAAGTTCAGGTTCCACTTATAAGTGAGAACATGTAGTATTTGGTTCTTTGTTTCTGTGACAGATCACTAAGAATAATTGTTTCTAATTCCATTCAATTTGCTGAGAAGCCCATGATTGTGTCCATTTTTTTGACTGTATAGTATTCCATTGTGTATATGTACCGCTTTCTTTTTTTATCCAGTTTACTTTCAGTAGGCATAGTGTTGATTCCATGCTTTTGTATTGTTAATAGTGTAGCAATTAATATGCAAGTGTCAGGTACCTTTTTTATAGAACAATTTGTGCGGATTATATAGAAGGTCAATTTCTAGTTTCCTTAGATACTACCATACTATCTCCCATAGAGGGTGAACTAACTTGCACTCTGACCAGCAGCGACAAAGCCACCAGCAACAACCACTGGGGAGAGGAAACCTTATTTGGCAAATGGTACTGGGAAAAGTTGCTGACGGCATGCAGAAGAATGAAACAGGACACCCACGTATCACCATATTTGAAAATCAACTCTAAGTAGATCAAAGGCCCAAATGTGAAACATCAAACTATAAGAATTTCAGAAGAAAATGCAGGAGGCTCCCTATGTACATTGGAGTAGGCAACCAGTTCATCATAACTCCCAAAGTGTGTATGTCATAAAAGATAAGATAAATGGGACACCATAAAACTGAAAAGCTTTTGCACAGCAAAAGAAACAATCAAGACAGGAGGGAGACAACTGTCAGAACAGGGAAAAAAATTGTGAACTGTATATGTGATAAAGGCCTAACATCCAGAATTTACATGGCACTCAAGTGAGACAAAATGGTGTGGGGGGGTAATTTATCTTTAAAAAATGGGCAGGTGACATGAATTGACACTTCTCAAAAGAAGACACTTCTCAAAAAAATGAGCAGCCAACAAATACATGAAAAAATGCTTGGGCAACACTTTCGGATCCCCCTCCACTGTGGGAGGTTTTCTGTCCTCTCAATAAATCCTGCTTTAAAAAAAAAAAAAAATGCTCAGCTCACTATCATCAGAGAAAGGCAAATCATAACCACACAAAGATACTAACTTAATTTAGTGATGTGGCCATCATCAATAGATCAAATTACAACAGATGCTGGTGTGGGAATCCAAAGAATATTTCTATCAGTGTCACATGGTCATCTTTCTTGTTGGCGCTGTGGTACGGTAGCAGCAAATGACACTCCACTTCCCTTTCTAGTTTCAGAATCGAGGGTTAGACAGGTGATAAACCTGTAGGTTTATTACTGACTCACCATAATTAATGGGAGGATGTGGCTCAGAGGAGCAGCCATGGTGTGCTTCTGAATGCTTCATCCCAGATTAGGCACTTACCTGCATGCTTGTCAGTGGAGAAAACACACACTTCATGCCCATCCCGAGAGTAAGCTGCTTGCTACACAGGTGACAGCAGACCTGGATACAAGTCACTGTATACAGACACATCTTTTCAAACAAGAGACACAAAGCAAAGTAAGCACATTTAATGTGTTTTGCCCAAATTCAAACATGTAAATCTTGCCTCCTCTCCAGAGGCAGGTGGAGACCATGTAAGGCTTCACGTGAAAACTTGAGGCCAGGGAGACAGAAATGCTCATCTCCTTTATGCCAGGATTTAAATTATAATTGAAATTAAGCCCATGCCTTTGTATGTAACAACCAAGGATGAAAAGTTGGACAGAAGTATGTGAGATGGTAAGAAGAAATTGAATTTGTTTTTTCAGTTTTGCCATAAATAACCCACAATGTGAATAACTCATTTGTTGCTTGATTTTGGTAAACCAACTCTTATTTGAAGAAAATGATTGGTTCTTTTAATAATTATTCCAAGTCCATCTTGCTTGATTCAACTAATAATTTTTCTTACACTTCCCTGTCTTGTGAAATTTAAAAATGTGGCCTTTTTATAAGTTTGAATATATTGACTGCTAGTAAGAGATGTTATGATGTTAATTTCAGTTCCTTTGTTTTATTGATAACTTCAAAACTTAATGACAGCTAGTTTTTAAGTCTTGTGCCTAAATATTATTAAGCTACATCGCAATTTTATGTATGCATTTTCTGCAAGTTACATTTTAAGATCTCTCTATATTTTTGTGACTAGGAAGTAAATAACTGGCATAGAACTCTAAGTTTAGAGAGATGACCTGAAGTCCATTCCCAGCCTGTAGCTAATTTGGTTTATCACCTAGGCAAGCTATGATCCTTCTGAGCCTATGTTGCCTCTTGTGTAAAATCAGGGACTTTGACTAAATCTGTGAGTTTTAATCCATTCCAATTTTTCTTCAAGGAGAAAATCATATATATAAAACATGTAGAAGTGGAGATGTCTGGCTAAAAGGAGAATGGGGATTCTGAAACTGTGACTTCCTCATTCCTAAATTCTGCTGTGTTCTCTGTGGAGCCTTAGTTTTCTGTGGGACATAGTTTGAAAGTCATGGGTTATAACAAATTCCTTCTAACTCACTAAAATGTGCTGGTCCGTTTTTTGCCTTTGTATATTTTTTTCACCTTATTATATGTAAAAATGAAGTTCCAGATGTGCGTGCTACCCTTACTGATGTTGGACTTCAAGATACCACACTCGCTGGAACCTAATTAATCTCTACCTGGAAATCACGGAAAGGCCATGGAGAAAGGAGAGCGGTTTTGTTAAAGTTAGCATATATGTTAGTCCTTAAGGAACTGATATAGCTTTTGATTTAGTATGAGATATAAAATGAATATTAACAGTTTATTAGTCTTTTTAAATTTCAATAGCAGCATTCAATTACTTCCAAGCTATTACTTACCACACTTTAAAAGCCATAGATACTGCCCTTGTCTAACTCAATAGTCACAAATGCCATCAAGATGTCTTTCCCTCCTTTTGCCTTTCATAATCAGTGCCAGACACTGTATTATGTCTCCATTAAACTGGGAGTAACACTCTGGACTTCGATGAAGAGAAGTGTGAGAAAAATGTGAGATTTAGTGGGAAAATAAGAATGAAATGAAAGAGAGATTTTAAAACTCATTTAATATTTTCCAGTATTTCATTTGTGAATCTGGGAAAAACTTTCCTAACCTCTTCCAGCCAGGACAAAACTGAAGCCATAGATACCTAAGACCTCTTTTCTAAGCTTGTGTGTGCCTCTCCCAGAGCCACTCTTTTTCTGGGTTCTGGGTCTGTCTCTCTTCTGTTGTGCTTTGGTATCTAATGTGGTATCTCTTTCCCAAAGGCAGTTGCCCTCCATAGTCATTTGTGTGATATTTAAGGGCCAGTGAAGGGCTGGAAGAGAATTTCTGTAGGGGGAAGCCCTACAGGTTGGAATAGAGGCAGCTGTTTCCACCATGTACTCTTTTAAGAGTTAGGAGTAAAAGGTGAGCTCTATTAAATTTGTAATGCAAAAAGTATTCTCCAAGACTTCTTCAGCACAAAAGTAAGCAACCTGTAAAAATGCATTTTAATCTTTTATTCAATTTATGTATTGTCAAAGTATTTGTAAGTGGGGTAGAAAGAAGTAAAATCTACATGGGGAGTGAATCTTTAGGAGAAGAGCTTTTGGAGGAAAAGATAATAGCATATGTGAGTAGTCTTTAGTTTA
>NW_007247714.1:7388-8766 GCF_000164805.1 Carlito syrichta | reverse complement strand
CACAACCACTGGGGAGAAGAGAACCTATTCAGTAAATGGTGCTGGGAAAACTGACTGACCACATGCCAAAGATTAAAACAGGGCCCCTACTGTGGGGGTCCTGCCCCTGCAAGGATCAGGGATCCCTGGTGGTATGATGGCATTGGCAATTTACAAAAGAGAGAAGATACTGAAGAGAGAGAAAGGGAATGGACTCCTGTTCAAGTGAGCAGAAGCCGTTAATGGGAGTAACGATGAGTCTTTTATCCCAAAAATCTACACAGTCAGTTTCACATGCTTTTCATATGAACACAAAGCCAGGTGTGTGAGGAGTATCCCCCACCCAACAGATGTCTTTCTCAAGGATGAGGAAGAGCAAACCCAAAATTGTCTTTCTGTCCCTCATGCTTGGTTAATGTTCCTCAAAAACAATGTAACAATTCATCATAATGTTCTAGCAATCAATAATTTCAAAAGCTTATGCATACACATCATCTAAAATGATAAAGTTCTATTTCTTTTCTGTTCTATGCTAATTCCATTAATCCTAACTTATGAAATTGCTATAGAAACCCTTAATAATAGTCCAAACAAGTTTCTAAAAAATGTCCAGTCCAAAGATCATGCTGGGCTCTCCAGAATGCGACCCAATCCAAAGTTCACAGTGGGCCACTTCTTGGAACAATTGATTATAATCTCACTCAAAATAGCTACTATAAACTTCTAAGAATTACATAACTACTGCATAAAACTATTATTTATTTCTAACTATAAACTAAAAAACCTGAGACCAGTACTAGGACTCTTAAATGTGACCCAAGTTTGAACGATAAATTCTAAAGCCAAAACCACAGTCAATAGGTAAAAGGGAACAATGAATTTCTAAAGTTAGCTTTGTTCCTCTAGGTCTCAGAGTTTTATGCTTGAGCTAGCAGGAGCTCTTTCTGGCTATAGTGCTAAGCAAGAAAAGGGAGAGGAAATGGGGTCAACAGTTCCTGAATGCATCCTAGTGCTCTTGGGATCCACAGCCCTCCCTGATCCCTAATGCTCAGTGGGCCTCCATGGCTAGCTCCCAACATCTCCTCCTTTTTAATTTTTTTAGCACAAAACCATGAAACTCTGTATTAAGTTGTGATATACTTCTACTGAAAAGTCTGAAAATGATGGGGAAGAGACACAGTAACACAAGAATCACTGCTCCACAGATTCCCACATTAATGAGTATAGATATCAATGACCTTTGGTTAACAAATGATGAGAAATTTTTGAATATAGAGCTCATCAGTTCAGTAGACCAAAATTGCTTTACAGCAACTGTCATGTCCTGAATTTCTTGATGTAAATTTAGTAAATCTATACTCAGGTCCGAATGGTTCCCAATTCCAAGTATGTGATTTTT
>NW_007247714.1:0-7047 GCF_000164805.1 Carlito syrichta | reverse complement strand
ATTCAGCAGAAGATACTTGATAAACATTGTTACGGTAATTAATTTTAACTATCTGATATTCTGTCCATACAAGAAAAAACATAGGGAGATTGCAAGTAGGTTCTAATTTGATATTGCTGGACTGCCCCGACTGGTCTGGTCAAATGGACCGGTTGGATAGCTGCTAAGACTCTCCATAAATGATGCTGAATGGCCTGCTTGTTTCCAATAGTGGTTGAAAGTATCGGGGGCACCCATCCATTAATATGTCTTCTAGAACCAGAGGGAGTAGAACCATTGAAGCCCCAATCACTGATAGTCAATCATCCTCCAGGTATGGAATAGTCCACTTTAGTCTGGTAAGCACACTCTCTCCATTTGGGAAATCCAGTATCTCGCTGGACAAGCGACCAGTCTTTTTCAGTGCCATTGGATGGGCAAGCAGGCACTCTAGGTGGTGGTGATGTTTTAGCAGTAATAGTATGGTGGGAATCAGTTCCTCCAGGCATTAGCATCTCAAGCCACCATCCATCCTTAACATCACCTTGATAGGGACTTTCAGTGCTTAAAGACTTAAGGGTGGACATTAAACCAAGAGCTCTATAACTGTTAAATCCTGAATTGTCATAGAAAAAATAGGTGGTGAATTGGAATGTCCCTCATATGAGAAATTATTGTTAATAACATGTTTAGTCTGTTCATAAAATAAAGCAAATCCCCCCCTAAGCTGAGGAAAGTCAGTGAATACTTTGATAATATTGTTATCCCAAGTTACTGACTGAAAAGTAGGAGGATTAGGCATATACACCCAGTAAGTTTTATTAATCTCAGTAGTAGTAACTGGGTCAATTTCATTCATTAGAAGGGCAGACATAGCCAAAAATAAGGTTACCGGTCTGATGGAAGTCTGCTGAGAGGCTAACATGTCACCAGCCTCTTCAGCTAAAAACTCCATCTGTCCCCAGGTTGGCAGGAAGGAACAGCAAATGCTGAAAACACTTTGTCTGAGTGCCATTCATCTTGTTCAGGTCAGCCTAGGACACGGGTCATCATCCTGTATTGAGAGCTTTCTCATTTGTCTCTTTACGGCCTTTCTTCAAATTGAGTGCATTGAGGCTGCTGGTCCTGCTCTGCACATGGTGATTCATTCAAAAGTAAGGAGAACAGCTCCTCTGGCTGGTGGTTGGCAGGAACTCCATCACGCATTTCATTTCTCTGAATCGGGCGATCCTTGCCACTCATCGTAGATGGCGAATTAACAGAGGCGTTTTGCATGAGTCGACCAGGGATCCAAATAGGTGATAGCTCGTCCTAAGGGAACACACAAGCGTAGTCCCTCCCACTGGTTAGCAACAGGTCAGGCCCTCTCCATTGTCCTGTTAGGAGGTCCTTCCATTTTACCAAAAGTTTTATACTTCCTTCTGGATTCCAATGTCTAGCCATAGCTGAATAGCCTGAAGAGTTCAAATTTAAATGGTTAACAACAAACAAAGCAAGATTTAAAATATGGTGAGGAAAACTATACTTGAACTCCCCCTCTTGTAACTTAATTATTTGATTTTTTAAAGTTTGGTGAGCTCTTTCAACTATGACTTGACCTTGTGGATTGTAAGGAATTCCTGTGGAATGAGAAATATTAAATTGGGACCAAAATTGTTGGAAAGATTTAGATGTATATGCAGGACGTTGTCAGTTTTTAGTTGTTTTGGTATGCCTAGCTGTGAAAAGCAAAAAAGTAAATGTTGTGCCACGTCCTTGTAGGCTTCTCCAGTTCTTGCTGAAGCTTAAATAACATGAGAAAATGTACCCACAGTAACACGCAAATAAGATAATTTTCCAAAGCTGGGACAGTGAGTTACATCCATTTGCCACAGCACATTTGGTTTTAGTCCTCAAGGGTTAACTCCTACTAGAGCAGGAACAAAAGTGGGACAAGCTGGACAATTCTTACCAATTTGTCTAGCCGTTTCCCTAGGTAAATGCTTTGGTGTAAAGGTCTGGGGAGGTCAGAATGAGATCTAATATGGCCTACAAAAAAACTATTTCCTAGTGGTCTTGGAGTCCATGGCCCTCCCTGATCCCTAACACTCAGTGGGCTTCCATGGCTGGCTCCCAACCCCCTACCTAACACCATACACAAAAATTAACTCTAAAGGGATCAAAGACCTACACGTAAAACCTCAAAATATAATCTTAGAAATGCAGGAGACACCCTTATGGAAGTTGAAACTGGCAACCAATTCCTATTCGAAAACCAAAAGGCCAATACCTTAGGAAATAAGATAGACAAAAGGGATCTCATCAAACTAACGAGCTTCTGCAAAGCAAAAGAAACCATCAAGAGAGCAGGAAGACAGCTCACAGAATGGGAAAAAATATTTGCCAACTGTATATCTGACAAAGGCCTAGCATCTAGGATCTACAAGAACTCAAACTCTCTGAAAGGAAAAAAAAGACCCTTTAAAAAGTGGGTAAAAAACATGAATGGACACTTCTGTGAAGAAGATATATGGGCATCCAACAGACACATGAAAAAAGTGCTTAGCCTCACTGATCATCAGGACATGCAAATCAAAACCACATTGAGATACCACCTAACCCCAGTAAGCATGGTCATCATTAATAAAACAAACAGGCCAGGCTTGGTGGCTCAGCCTGTAATCCCAGCACTTTGGGAGGCTGAGGTGAGTGAATTGCCTGAGCCTGTGGGTTCGAGATCCGCCTCGGCAACATGGTGAGACCTCATCCCTACAATAAATCAAAAATTAGGCGTGGTAGCACTCGCCTGTAATTCCAGCTACTTGGAAGCCTGAGGTGGAAGGATTACAGGAGCCCAGCAGGTCAAGGCTCCAGTGGCTGGGATCAGCCACTGCATTCCAGTCTGGGTGACAGAGTGAGACTTCAACTCAAACAAACAAACAAGAAACAACAGATTCTGGCGAGGATGTGGAGAAAATGGAGCACTTCTACACTGCTGCTAGGAATGCAAACTAGTGCAACCTCTTTGGAAGACAGTGTGGTGGTTTCTTAAAGAACTAGAAATTGACCTTCCATATGACCCAGCAATTCCACTATTGGGAACATACCCAGAGGAATTGAAATCATTCTACAAAAAAGATACCTGTACACGTATGTTTGTTGCAGCTCTATTTACAATAACAAAAACACGGAACCAACCATGTTGGACTGGATAAAGGACTGGATAAAGAAAATGTGGTACATATACACAATGGAAAATTATGTAACCATAAAGAAGGACAAGTATGTGGACTTCGCAGCAACTTGGATGAATTTGGAGTGGTTCATACTTAGCGATCTATCACAGAAATAAAGAACAGAGTACCCTATGTTCTCACTCATAAGTGGGCCTTGAACAATTATAATACTATAATAAAGTGTTTGGCAGTAATGGGAAACTGTTGGGTAGGGGGAGTGGGACTGGCAGTTGAGAAAAACTGCTAGGGAGGGAGGGGCATACCCCATTAACAAGGTTACCTACATACCTCACCCTGAATTGTAGCCCACAACTTTATATTAAAAAATAAATAATAAAAAAACCCAAAACACAACAGCAACAACAACAAAAACCAACTGCTGAACACTCAACATGGTATGGGCAAGAGTATTGTCATGGTGAAAGAACCAGTCACCTATTGGCCACAACTTGGGATGTTTCTTCTGCAAATTGTGATGCAACCATCTCAAAACTTTCAAATGAAAACTTAGGTTAACTGATTCAGAGAAACAAATTCTGAGTATACTACAAAGTGGACTGCTCTCCAAAAGATTATTGTTTTCTGTGGAGGGGGTCTCCCCTTGTATGTTATTAGTATAGTATCAAAATGAATGTAAATAGAATATGGGCTTTTCAAGTCAGGTAAAACATAAGATAAATATATTATTTGACTGTAGCTAGGCAATTGGCAATTTAGTATCACTTGAAGGGAGCCAAATTGTGTGTGTGTGAGTGTGTGTGTGTGTGTGTGTGTGTGTGTGTGTGTGTGTGTTTAAGTTCTGGAAGAAATGCTTGCTTCTCCAACTGCTTGTCAGATTCCAGCTTATCACTAAATGTCTAATATTCTCTTTCCATAAAAGAGGTCCATGTTTCTATGCTTGTGGAATGTCATAAATGTCCCTGTAACCTATTTTCAACAACTGACTTCAGGAATCTAAAGAAAAAATTAATTTCTGGTATAAATTTGGGAAATAAAAATGACAGAGGTCATTGGGTTATAACTATTTAGAAGGACATCTGTTCTCTTTATTTAACTATGCTGTTGATCAAAATATACAAACTCTTAAGTAGTTATATTAGTTTTGTGTTGTTGTGTAACAAGTTGCAACTAGCAACTTGAATTAGTTATATTATAATTTTTGTGAGTCAAACCATGGGTACAGATTAGTAGACTATTTGTTAAGAATCTCATCAGGATGAAATCCATGTCAACAGAGACTGCAATTATATGAATCTTGAGCTCTTTTTTCCAAGCACACTAATGTGATAGGGTTCAGCTTTTTATGGTGTAGCACTGAGGTCATCAGCTGTTTCTAGTCATGTGGCACCTCGTGTGGCCCCTCTAGATCACAGAGGTTTACTTCTTCAAATCAATGAGAGATCGTCTTGGCTACACTGCATGCATTTGAATTATTCTATCTCTGACATCTAGATATTTTTATAAAATAGACACTTCAGTAGGTTAGACCTATCCAAGATAATGTTTATTTAATTCACTTAAAGTAAACTGATTATGTACTTTTTTTAAGTTTAATTTTTTTATTTTAAAAATGTGAGGTACAATTCTGGGTTAAGTATACAAATATTCATTGCGCAGGTACCCTTGTGGATGAGGTGCGCCTCCCTTTCCCCAGGGAGATTCCTGCTATTGCCAATCTCACCTCTCCATTCCCCCACCCTTCTGCAGTTTCCCACTACTGTCAATCCTTCTCTTACAATATCACAATAGTTGTTCAAGGGTTGCTTATGAGTGAGAACATGTGACACTCAGTTCTTTGTTTCTGTGAAAGATCACTCAGTATTATAGACTCTAAGTGTATCCAGGTTGCTGCGAAGTTCATGATTTTGTTCTTTATGGCTGCATAATATTCCATTGTGTATATCAGCACTATATTTTTTTACATTAAAATATATAGTCATAAGTATAATCCTGGTGCATCATGAAAAATCGTGTATATATGTGATACATATTTGTATATATATGTGATGCTACCTTGGTCACTACATTTTTTTTCATTTTAAACATATTTTTTATTTTAAAATTGTGGGGTACAGTTAAGGGTTAGGTTTACAAATACGCATTATTCAGGCACCCTTGTTGATAAAGGGTGTCTCCCCATCCCCGACAGATATTGACTACCATTAGTCCCACCTCCCCTCCCTTCACCCCCCATAGTTTCTCACATTGTCAGTACATTTCTTAGAGTATTATGATAGATGTTCAAGGTCCACTATATGAGTGAAAACATGTGATACTCAGATCTTTGTTTCTGTGAGAGATCACTGAGTATTATAGATTCTAGTTTCATCCAGGGGCTGTGAAATTCATGATTTTGTTCTTTTTTATGGCTGTGTAGTATTCCATCGTGTATATGTACCACATTTTTAAAATCCAGTCCACTCTTGAAGGACAGCATGGTTGGTTCCAGGTCCTTGCTATTGTGAACAATGCTGCAATAAACATACGTGTGCAGGTATCTTTTTAATAGAGTGATTTGAGTTCTTCAGGGTATATTCCCAGTAGGGGGATTACAGGGTCATATGGGAGGTCGATATTTAGAGCTTTTAGAAATTGCCACACTACTTTCCACAGGGGTTCCACTAGTTTACATTCCCACCAACAGTGTAGAAGTGTTCCCTTTTCACCACATCCTCTCCAGCATCTGTTATTTTTTGAGTTATTGATAATTGCCATTCAGACTGGAGTTAGGTGGTATCTCAGTGTAGTTTTGATTTGTATCCCCTTGATGATTAGTGAGGTTGAACATTTCTTCATGTGTTTCTTGGCCGCTTGAATGTCTTCCTTTGAGAAGTGTCTGTACGTATCTTTTGCCCACTTAGTAATGGGTTTTTTTTTTCTTTTCAGCATGTTTGAGTTCCTTGTAGATCCAAGATATTAGGTCTTTGTCAGAACTGGAGTTGGCAAATATATTTTCCCAGTCTGTGGGCTGTCTCCCTGCTCTCTTGATGGTTTCTTTGGCTTTGCAGAAACTTGTCAGTTTAATGAGGTCACACTTGTCTATCTTATCTCTTATGATCTGTGCATTTCGGGTATTGCTCAGGAATTGGATGCCAGTTCCAATTTCCATAAGGGTGTCTCCTGCATTTTCTACATTCTTCTGGTTTGAGGCTTAAGATTTAGGTCTCTGGTCCATTTAGAGTTAATTTTTGTGTATGGGGATAGATAGGGATCCTGCTTGAGTCTTCTGCATGTTGTCAGCCAGTTTTCCCAGCACCATTTATTGAATAGGTTCTCCTCTCCCCAGTGGTAGGTGGTGCAGGCTTTGTCAAAGATGAGTTAATTGAGAGATTGAGGGTTTCCTTCTGAAATCTCAATTCCATTCCATTGGTCTATATGGCTGTTCCTGTACCAATACCAAACTGTTTTGATTATTGTAGTTTTATAGCAAAGTTTGAAGTCTGGTAGTGTGATACCGCCTACTTTTTTTTTTTTTTTTTTCTGCTGAGGATTGTTCTGACCATTCTTGGTCATTTGTGTTTCCATATGAATTCCTGTATTGTTTTTTCTGGGTCTGAGAAGAATGTTGCTGGTAATTTGAGGGGTATTGCATTAAATCTGTAGATTGTCTTAGGTAGAATGGACATCTTCACAATGTTGATTCTTCCAGTCCATGAGCAAGGGATATTTTTCCACTTGTTTGTGTCATCTTTGATTTCTTTGAGCAGTGTTTTGTAGTTTTCATTGTAAAGGTCTTTCACATTTCTGGTTAGAAGATGCCAAGGTATTTCATTTTCTTTGTGGCTATTGTGAATGGAATTGTGCTTTTTATTTGGGTTTCTGTTTGTTTATTATTGGTGTATGGAAATGTGAT
>NW_007247713.1:8935-12501 GCF_000164805.1 Carlito syrichta | reverse complement strand
CTTTCTATTTTTTGTACCTCACGTTTCTTCATGGCCCAAATGCAGTGGGTCAAATCTCCCTACTGGTCAAGAACGGTAGAAAATAAAGGAGTAGCATTACGGATTTAGAAATATTAAAACCATTGCTAGGAGGATCCATGACTACAGAATTGACTTCAGTCATCAGTATAATGGCTAATGGGTGTGATTTTACGCCCTGAAAATAACAAATATACGAATACCTCCCAAAATGTCCATATTCTGCTGAGTCTGCATATTCCTTTGTTGCAACTACCAGAAAGACATATGGCATAACGGCATAACGTTTTTTAGAATTGTAATATAACTTAAACTTGACTAGGATTTTGATATTTGCTTATTTCCCTCATTTTTATTGTGTTGTCATTAATATAGTACCTAACCACTACTCTGGCTTCTCCTCGCATGCTATCTTGATTTTATTGTGCTTGAAAATTCACAAAGTTATTTAGTACTATGGTCAGCAATTTCCAAAAGTAACCACAATATACAGGTTTCTAAGAAGAGTTAACATTATGATGTCTGTCCCCTAGCTTTGACAAGAAAACTCATTTCACCTATGACTAGCTTGCTGCTCAGTCCAAAGTTAGTCTGTCATATTCTGTGTCTCTGATAAAATGTCAGTTCTATTTTGTTGTAAGCTCCATTGGCTAACATGCTGTATTATTCACAGTTGGTAGAGTTAGGGAAAGATAACAAGGATTTATTGTTCTTTCAGAAAAAAATAAAACAATAGTTTTAGAGAAGGCACAAGGTCAAAGAAAACACTATACCTTCTCTGTTCCTTTATCATTCCAAAACAATTTGGGGGTTGGTCATATATAACACCATTAGTTTTATAGTAGCTCACAGAATCGTTGGTATTGTTATGGGGATTTTGCAATTAAACTACTTGAGCCTCTCTCTTGACAACTGGTAGAATTCTGGGGTGAATAATGGGAATGAAAATACTTTGTGACTTAGTTGTCCTTAGATGTCTTACTTCTGTGTCACAAGTCAAGCTTATGTGTTTGTCTCCCCCACTTAGTGTACGTTGTCCCTCATTTCCCCTGATAATGTGAATTGTAGGTCAGGGCTTCCTTGGAGCACTATCCTGCCTTTGACCTTGTCACTAATACTTCCATGATCATCTGCTCTTCTCTGATCATTTGATGATTTTTAAATTCTCCATGGCAGAGTTTCTCAGGGTTGGCACCATCACAATTTGGGAAGGAATGATTCTTTGCTTGGGGTGAAGACAGAGCTTTAATGTACATTTGCAAAATATTTAGCAGTATCTTTGGCTTATACTCACCAAATACAAGTGGCTCTGCTCCCCCTACTAACACAATCACAACAGTCAAGCATAGCCCTAAATACTGTCAGATGTCTCCCCAGAGAGAAAAACTTCCCCTCATTGAGAATCCCTGTTCTATGGTGGTGCTTTTTCTAATCTGTGCAAGAGAAATTTCTTGTCTTTGAGCTGAGTTTCTCCCTTCAGGTTTTCTAATGTATATACACGAATTCCCCCAAACATCTGGATATTAGCAAGGATATTTCTTCTTGAATGACCATCATTTAAAAATATAATTAGCACACTCAAGAATGTTGAGTTCCTTAACTTTTAAGTCTCTTTTTTCTCCCCGAGGGTCTAGACAAGCATCTAAATGGATGACCATTTTACTTTCATTACACAGTAACAGTTATCAAATCACCTCCACTCTTAGGTCAAATACCTCAGATTTTATCTTTAATTCCAGGCAAAATTCTAGGTATCTTCTCGGATCGAACTGCACTTGCCATTAGAATAGCTACACGTCTTCAAATTCAAAATAATCCTCAAAACCCCATTTGGACAGAATCCACCTCCTTAGAGTTAGGAGAT
Organism: Carlito syrichta; assembly: GCF_000164805.1. Classification (NCBI taxonomy): domain Eukaryota; kingdom Metazoa; phylum Chordata; class Mammalia; order Primates; family Tarsiidae; genus Carlito; species Carlito syrichta. The sequence continues at coordinate 10,619 of NW_007247713.1, read as the reverse complement.
GTTAACTGCCATAGGCAACAGCACATCTAAAATTCTGGGTGCAGCACTGTTTCCTTGCTAGGGTGAAAGAGGCAAATATTCACAGACCACAAAAGTACTGGAGACTTCTGACAGAGACTTCTGAAGAAGATAAACTATGTGTGTGTTTGTGTGTGTGTGTGTGTGTGTGTGAGTGTGGAGGAATATTTCTCATCCACAAATTTAATACGAACTCAGTTAATGTTTCCTGCCACTATCTGCTGCTTATGCACAGAATTTTCTGTCTCTCAAAATAAAGATATTCTTGTAGCTTTTTTGCACAATCTATTCTCCTGTAGCAAGCAAAATCATTTACACATGTTTGTAAAACTTTTCAGTATTATTAAGGGTGGCATACATCGGGAAGAAATGTCCTTGAACATCTATTTTTTGTCTCTTTAAAAAATCAAACCTCTCATTAGCATTACAGCATGTATTTCTGAAAACAAATGATGAAGGAAATTTACTCTATGTTTTGGAAGAAAAATGGCTTCATTTCATTGAGGGTAGACAAGGAGGCTATGAGATAAAAAGGTAGAAGAGTCTTTGGATAAAATTGGGAAAGTAAGAAATGGGACCTAAATGATGGAAAGAAGAAAGTGTCCCTAATAGCAATTGACTATGCTATAGAATAATGAATTCAATTAGTTTGACACTTGGAAAGAATGTTTTCTTATTTTATTTTTTAAAGACAGGGTGAGTGTTTGAAAATACATCTAAGTTTCTTAAAAGTACCAGTTAAAAAAACGAACAACAAAACAACTTATGCCAACCTCCTAGTCCCTGGAAACTTGAATATGTTACCTTCCTTAGAAAAAGACTCTTTGTGGATGTGATTAAGTGAAGGCTTTTAAAAGGGAAGATTATTTTGGATGATTTAGTGGGGTCAATGTAATTAAAGGTCTGTGTTAGAGAAGCTAGGAGAGTACCGTTCAGAGTGGAGATGTGACAGTGGAAGCACATGTTGGAGTGATGCATTTGAAGATAAGTAAGAGAAAGTATGCAAAGAATTGCAGGTAGACTCGGCAACCAGGAAAAGAAGAGATACTCTCATAGAGTCATCAGATGAAACAATCCTGCTGACAGCTTGATTGGGTGCCCCTACTACAGTTCTGATCTCCAGAAATACAATATATTTGTATTTTAAAGCTTGTGGTACCATGCTATAGCAGGAAGAGAGAATGAATGCTGTCAGAAGAATCCTTTTCATTATTACTATTTTTTGTATTTGAGAAAGCAGGATTTATTGAGAGGACAGAAAAGCTCCCACGGTGGGATCCAAAGAGTTGCCCCATTTTCATTATTAGAGACCTATAATCTGAGCCATTTTTACTTTCAGTGGACATTATTCCTTTTTGTGTGTGTGTTCTGTTTAAAAATATGTAGAGTATTGAGCTAGCAATACCCTCAATTAATAGCCTGTTGAAGACCTACTTGGGATTACTTCATTGAGTTCTGGTTTTCTTTTTCTCTCTGATTGCTAGTCTCTTCCAGATGCTCCCAACCATTGGCATATATTTTAATTGATTTGTCCTCTGTCCCTGGGAATGAATTCTATAGTACATACCAATTATATTTTGTTTATTCGCTCTTCATATGTCAAAAACCACAAGTTTCAATTCTCAAATATTATAGGTAATGCTACTATCATATTTAAAAGTTCTCC